>NW_027446029.1:0-101370 GCF_038048845.1 Mixophyes fleayi
ACACACAGAATGAATCATGAATTGAATCATGAATTTAATCATGGATCATGAATCATGAATCATGAATTGAATCATGAATCATGAATCATGAATTGAATCATGAATCATGAATCATGAATCATGAATCATGAATTGAATCATGAATCATGAATCATGAATCATGAATTGAATCATGAATTTAATCATGGATCATGAATCATGAATCAAATCATGAATCATGAATTGAATCATGAATCATGAATCATGAATTGAATCATGAATTGAATCATAAATCATGAATTATGAATCATGAATTGAATCATGAATCATGAATCATGAATTGAATCATAAATTGAATCATGGATCATGAATCTTGAATCGAATCATGAATCATGAATTAAATCATAAATTATGAATCATGAATTGAATCATGAATCATGAATCATGAATTGAATCATGAATCATAATTCATGAATTGAATCATGAATCATGAATCGAATCATGAATCATGATTAAATCATAAATTATTAATCATGAATTGAATCATGAATCGAATCATGAATCATGAATCATGAATTGTATCATGAATCATGATCATGAACATGAATTGAATCATGAATCATGAATCAAGAGTCATGAATCGAATCATGAATCATGAATTGAATCATGAATCATGAATCATGAATTGAATCATGAATCAGTAAACATTAATTGAATCATGAATCATGAATCATGAATCATGAATTGAATCATGAATCATGAATTATGAATTATGAATTGAATCATGAATCATAAATCGAATCATGAATCATGAATTGAATCAGGATTCGAATCATGAATTGAATCATAAATCATGAATCAAGAGTCATGAATCGAATCATGAATCATGAATTGAATCATGAATCAGGAAACATGAATCGAATCATAAATCATGAATCATGAATCATGAATTGAATCATGAAACAGGAAACATGAATCGAATCATGAATCATGAATCATGAATTGTATCATGAATCATGAATCATGAAACATGAATTGAATCATGAATCATGAATCAAGAGTCATGAATCGAATCATGAATCATGAATTGAATCATGAATCATGAATCATGAATTGAATCATGAATCAGTAAACATTAATTGAATCATGAATCATGAATCATGAATCATGAATTGAATCATGAATCATGAATTATGAATTATGAATTGAATCATGAATCATAAATCGAATCATGAATCATGAATTGAATCAGGATTCGAATCATGAATTGAATCATAAATCATGAATCAAGAGTCATGAATCGAATCATGAATCATGAATTGAATCATGAATCAGGAAACATGAATCGAATCATAAATCATGAATCATGAATCATGAATTGAATCATGAAACAGGAAACATGAATCGAATCATGAATCATGAATCATGAATTGAATCATGAATCATGAATCATGAATTGAATCATGAATTGAATCATGAATCATGAATCATGAATCATGAATTGAATCATGAATTGAATCATGAATCATGAATTATGAATCATGAATCGAATCATGAATCGAATCATGAATCATGAATCGAATCATGAATCATGAATCATGAATTGAATCATAAATCATGAATCATGATTGAATCATGATAATGAATCATGAATTGAATCATGAATCATGAATCATGAATCGAATCATAAATCATGAATTATGAATCATGAATTGATTCATGAATCATGAATTATGAATCATGAATTTAATCATGAATCATGAATCATGAATTATGAATTTAATCATGAATTGAATCATGAATCATGAATTATGAATCATGAATTGAATCATGAATCATGAATTATGAATCATGAATTGAATCATGAATCATGAATCATGAATTGAATCATGAATTGAATCATGAATCATGAATCATGAATTGAATCATGAATTGAATCATGAATAATGAATTATGAATCATGAATTGAATCATGAATCATGAATCATGAATTGAATCATGAATTGAATCATGGATCATGAATCGTGAATCGAATCATGAATCATGAATTAAATCATAAATTATGAATCATGAATTGAATCATGAATCATGAATCAAGAATTGAATCATGAATCATGAATCATGAATTGAATCATGAATCATGAATCATGAATCGAATCATGAATCATGAATTAAATCATAAATTATTAATCATGAATTGAATCATGAATCGAATCATGAATCATGAATCATGAATTGTATCATGAATCGTGAATCATGAAACATGAATTGAATCATGAATCATGAATCAAGAGTCATGAATAGAATCATGAATCATGAATCGAATCATGAATCATGAATCATGAATTGAATCATGAATCAGGAAACATTAATCGAATCATGAATCATGAATCATGAATCATGAATTGAATCATGAATCATGAATTATGAATTATGAATTGAATCATGAATCTTAAATCGAATCATGAATCATTGAATTGAATCAGGATTCGAATCATGAATTGAATCATGAATCATGAATCAAGAGTCATGAATCGAATCATGAATCATGAATTGAATCATGAATCAGGAAACATGAATCGAATCATGAATCATGAATCATGAATTGAATCATGAATCATAAATCATGAATTGAATCCTGAATTGAATCATGAATCATGAATTGAATCATGAATTAAATCATGAATCATGAATAATAAATTGAATCATGAATCATGAATCATGAATCATGAATTGAATCATGAATCATGAATCATGAATTGAATCATGAATAATGAATCATGAAATGAAACATGAATCAAGAATCATAAATTGATTCATGAATCAAGAATTGAATCATGAATCATGAATCATGAATCGAATCATGAATCATGAAACATGAATTGAATCATGAATCATGAATTGAATCATGAATCATGATTTATGAATTATGAATTGAATCATGAATCATGAATCATGAATTGAATCATGAATCATAAATCATAAATTGAATCATGAATCATGAATTGAATCATGAATTGAATCATGAATTGAATCATGAATCATGAATTGAATCATGAATTGAATCATGAATCATGAATCATGAATCGAATCATAAATCATGAATCATGAATTATGAATCATGAATTGATTCATGAATCATGAATTATGAATCATGAATTGAATCATGAATCATGAATTATGAATCATGAATTGAATCATCAATCATGAATTATGAATCATGAATTGAATCATGAATCATGAATCATGAATTGAATCATGAATTGAATCATGAATCATGAATCATGAATCATGAATTAAATGATGAATTGAATCATGAATCATGAATTATGAATCATGAATTGAATCATGAATCATGAATTGAATCATGAATTGAATCATGGATCATGAATCATGAATCGAATCATGAATCATGAATTAAATCATAAATTATGAATCATGAATTGAATCATGAATCATGAATCATGAATTGAATCATGAATCATGAATTAAATCATAAATTATTAATCATGAATTGAATCATGAATCGAATCATGAATCATGAATCATGAATTGTATCATGAATCATGAATCATGAAACATGAATTGAATCATGAATCATGAATCATGAATCATGAATTGAATCATGAATCATGAATTGAATCATGAATAATGAATCATGAATCATGAATCGAATCATGAATCATGAAACATGAATTGAATCATGAATCATGAATTGAATCATGAATCATGATTTATGAATTATGAATTGTATCATGAATCATGAATCATGAATTGAATCATAAATCATAAATCATAAATTGAATCATGAATCATGAATTGAATCATGAATTGAATCATGAATTGAATCATGAATCATGAATCATAAATTGAATCATGAATCGTGAATCATGATTTGAATCATGAATTCAATCATGAATCATGAATCGAATCATGAATCATGAATTAAATCATGAATCATGAATCATGAATTGAATCATAAATTTAATCATGGATCATGAATCATGAATCATGAATTGAATCATGAATCATGAATCATGAATTGAATCATGAATCATGAATCATGAATCATGAATCATGAATTGAATCATGAATCATGAATCATGAATTGAATCATGAATAATGAATCATGAATTGAATCATGAATCATGAATCGAATCATAAATCATGAATTATGAATCATGAATTTAATCATGAATCATGAATCATGAATTATGAATTTAATCATGAATTGAATCATGAATCATGAATTATGAATCATGAATTGAATCATGAATTATGAATTATGAATCATGAATTGAATCATGAATCATGAATCATGAATTGAATCATGAATTGAATCATGAATCATGAATCATGAATCATAAATTGAATGATGAATTGAATCATGAATCATGAATTATGAATCATGAAGTGAATCATGAATCATGAATTGAATCATGAATTGAATCATGGAACATGAATCATGAATCGAATCATGAATCATGAATTAAATCATAAATTATGAATCATGAATTGAATCATGAATCATGAATCATGAATTGAATCATGAATCATGAATTGAATCATGAATCATGAATCATGAATCGAATCATGAATCATGAATTAAATCATAAATTATTAATCATGAATTGAATCGCGAATCGAATCATGAATCATGAATCATGAATTGTATCATGAATCATGAATCATGAAACATGAATTGAATCATGAATCATGAATCATGAATCATGAATTGAATCATGAATCATGAATCATGAATCAAATCATGAATCATGAATCATGAATCAAATCATGAATCATGAATCATGAAACATGAATTGAATCATGAATCATGAATTGAATCATGAATAATGAATCATGAATTGAATCATGAATCATGAATCATGAATCATGAATAGAATCATGAATCATGAATCGAATCATGAATCATGAATCATGAATTGAATCATGAATCAGGAAACATTAATCGAATCATGAATCATGAATCATGAATCATGAATTGAATCATGAATCATGAATTATGAATTGAATCATGAATCTTAAATCGAATCATGAATCATGAATTGAATCAGGATTTGAATCATGAATTGAATCATGAATCATGAATCAAGAGTCATGAATCGAATCATGAATCATGAATTGAATCATGAATCATGAATTGAATCATGAATCAGGAAACATGAATTGAATCATGAATCATGAATCATGAATTGAATCATGAATCATGAATCATGAATTGAATCCTGAATTGAATCATGAATCATGAATTGAATCATAATTTAAATCATGAATCATGAATAATAAATTGAATCATGAATCATGAATCATGAATTGAATCATGAATTGAATCATGAATCATGAATCATGAATTGAATCATGAATCATGAATCATGAATTGAATCATGAATAATGAATCATGAAATTAAACATGAATCAAGAATCATAAATTGAATCATTGAATCATGAATTGAATCATGAATCATGAATCATGAATCGAATCATGAATCATGAAACATGAATTGAATCATGAATTGAATCATGAATCATGATTTATGAATTATGAATTGAATCATGAATCATGAATCATGAATTGAATCATGAATCATAAATCATAAATTGAATCATGAATCATGATTGAATCATGAATTGAATCATGAATAGAATCATGAATCATGAATCATAAATTGAATCATGAATCGTGAATCATGAATTGAATCATGAATTCAATCATGAATAATGAATCGAATCATGAATCATGAATTAAATCATGAATCATGAATCATGAATTGAATCAGGATTTAATCATGGATCATGAATCATGAATCAAATCATGAATCATGAATCATGAATTGAATCATGAATCATGAATCATGAATTGAATCATGAATCATGAATCATGAATCATGAATCATGAATTGAATCATGAATTGAATCATGAATTGAATCATGAATCATGAATCATGAATTGAATCATGAATTGAATCATAAATCATGAATTATGAATCATGAATTGAATCATGAATCATGAATCATGAATTGAATCATGAATTGAATCATGGATCATGAATCATGAATCGAATCATGAATCATGAATTAAATCATAAATTTTGAATCATGAATTGAATCATGAATCGAATCATGAATCATGAATCATGAATTGTATCATGAATCATGAATCATGAAACATGAATTGAATCATGAATCATGAATCATGAATCATGAATTGAATCATGAATCATGAATCATGAATCAAATCATGAATCATGAATCATGAATTGTATCATGAATCATGAATCATGAAACATGAATTAAATCATGAATCATGAATCATGAATCATGAATCATGAATTGAATCATGAATCATGAATCATGAATTGAATCATGAATAATGAATCATGAATTGAATCATGAATCATGAATCATGAATCATGAATAGAATCATGAATCATGAATCGAATCATGAATCATGAATCATGAATTGAATCATGAATCAGGAAACATTAATCGAATCATGAATCATGAATCATGAATCATGAATTGAATCATGAATCATGAATTATGAATTGAATCATGAATCTTAAATCGAATCATGAATCATGAATTGAATCAGGATTTGAATCATGAATTGAATCATGAATCATGAATCAAGAGTCATGAATCGAATCATGAATCATGAATTGAATCATGAATCATGAATCATGAATTGAATCATGAATCAGGAAACATGAATTGAATCATGAATCATGAATCATGAATTGAATCATGAATCATGAATTGAATCCTGAATTGAATCATGAATCATGAATTGAATCATAATTTAAATCATGAATCATGAATAATAAATTGAATCATGAATCATGAATCATGAATTGAATCATGAATTGAATCATGAATCATGAATCATGAATTGAATCATGAATAATGAATCATGAAATGAAACATGAATCAAGAATCATAAATTGAATCATGAATCATGAATTGAATCATGATTCATGAATCATGAATCGAATCATGAATCATGAAACATGAATTGAATCATGAATCATGAATTGAATCATGAATCATGATTTATGAATTATGAATTGAATCATGAATCATGAATCATGAATTGAATCATGAATCATAAATCATAAATTGAATCATGAATCATGAATTGAATCATGAATTGAATCATGAATAGAATCATGAATCATGAATCATAAATTAAATCATGAATCGTAAATCATGAATTGAATCATGAATTCAATCATGAATCATGAATTCAATCATGAATCATGAATCGAATCATGAATCATGAATTAAATCATGAATCATGAATTGAATCATGAATTTAATCATGGATCATGAATCATGAATCAAATCATGAATCATGAATTGAATCATGAATCATGAATCATGAATTGAATCATGAATCATGAATCATGAATCATGAATTGAATCATGAATTGAATCATGAATTGAATCATGAATCATGAATCATGAATTGAATCATGAATTGTAATCATAAATCATGAATTATGAATCATGAATTGAATCATGAATCATGAATCATGAATTGAATCATGAATTGAATCATGGATCATGAATCATGAATCGAATCATGAATCATGAATTAAATCATAAATTATGAATCATGAATTGAATCATGAATCATGAATCATGAATTGAATCATGAATCATAATTCATGAATTGAATCATGAATCATGAATCATGAATCGAATCATGAATCATAAATTAAATCATAAATTATTAATCATGATTGAATCATGAATCGAATCATGAATCATGAATCATGAATTGTATCATGAATCATGAATCATGAAACATGAATTGAATCATGAATCATGAATCAAGAGTCATGAATTGAATCATGAATCATGAATTGAATCATGAATCATGAATCATGAATTGAATCATGAATCAGTAAACATTAATCGAATCATGAATTGAATCATGAATCATGAATTATGAATTATGAATTGAATCATGAATCATAAATCGAATCATGAATCATGAATTGAGTCAGGATTCGAATCATGAATTGAATCATAAATCACGAATCAAGAGTCATGAATCGAATCATGAATCATGAATTGAATCATGAATCATGAATCATGAATTGAATCATGAATCAGGAAACATGAATCGAATCATAAATCATGAATCATGAATCATGAATTGAATCATGAATCATGAATCATGAATTGAATCCTGAATTGAATCATGAATTGAATCATGAATTAAATCATGAATCATGAATATTAAATTGAATCATGAATCATGAATCATGAATTGAATCATGAATTGAATCATGAATCATGAATCATGAATTGAATCATGAATAATGAATCATGAAATGAAACATGAATCAAGAATCATAAATTGAATCATGAATCATGAATTGAATCATGAATCATGAATCATGAATCTAATAATGAATCATGAAACATGAATTGAATCATGAATCATGAATTGAATCATGAATCATGATTTAAATTGAATCATGAATCAGGAAACATGAATCGAATCATGAATCATGAATTGAATCATGAATCATGAATCATGAATTGAATCATGATTGAATCATGAATCATGAATCATGAATTGAATCATGAATTGAATCATGAATCATGAATTATGAATCGAATCATGAATCGAATCATGAATCATGAATCGAATCATGAATCATGAATCATGAATTGAATCATGAATCATGAATCATGAATTGAATCATGAATAATGAATCATGAATTGAATCATGAATCATGAATCATGAATCGAATCATAAATCATGAATTATGATCATGAATTGATTCATGAATCATGAATTATGAATCATGAATTTAATCATGAATCATGAATTATGAATTTAATCATGAATTGAATCATGAATCATGAATTATGAATCATGAATTGAATCATGAATCATGAATTATGAATCATGAATTGAATCATGAATCATGAATCATGAATCATGAATCATGAATTGAATCATGAATTGAATCATGAATCATGAATCATGAATTTAATCATGAATTGAATCATGAATAATGAATTATGAATCCTGAATGAATCATGAATCATGAATCATGAATTAAATCATAAATTATTAATCATGAATTGAATCATGAATCGAATCATGAATCATGAATCATGAATTGTATCATGAATCATGAATCATGAAACATGAATTGAATCATGAATCATGAATCAAGAGTCATGAATAGAATCATGAATCATGAATCGAATCATGAATCATGAATCATGAATTGAATCATGAATCAGGAAACATTAATCGAATCATGAATCATGAATCATGAATCATGAATTGAATCATGAATCATGAATTATGAATTGAATCATGAATCTTAAATCGAATCATGAATCATGAATTGAATCAGGATTTGAATCATGAATTGAATCATGAATCATGAATCAAGAGTCATGAATCGAATCATGAATCATGAATTGAATCATGAATCATGATCATGAATTGAATCATGAATCAGGAAACATGAATTGAATCATGAATCATGAATCATGAATTGAATCATGAATCATGAATTGAATCCTGAATTGAATCATGAATCATGAATTGAATCATAATTTAAATCATGAATCATGAATAATAAATTGAATCATGAATCATGAATCATGAATTGAATCATGATTGAATCATGAATCATGAATCATGAATTGAATCATGAATAATGAATCATGAAATGAAACATGAATCAAGAATCATAAATTGAATCATGAATCATGAATTGAATCATGAATCATGAATCATGAATCGAATCATGAATCATGAAACATGAATTGAATCATGAATCATGAATTGAATCATGAATCATGATTTATGAATTATGAATTGAATCATGAATCATGAATCATGAATTGAATCATGAATCATAAATCATAAATTGAATCATGAATCATGAATTGAATCATGAATTGAATCATGAATAGAATCATGAATCATGAATCATAAATTAAATCATGAATCGTAAATCATGAATTGAATCATGAATTCAATCATGAATCATGAATCGAATCATGAATCATGAATTAAATCATGAATCATGAATCATGAATTGAATCATGAATTTAATCATGGATCATGAATCATGAATCAAATCATGAATCATGAATTGAATCATGAATCATGAATCATGAATTGAATCATGAATCATGAATCATGAATCATGAATTGAATCATGAATTGAATCATGAATTAAATCATGAATCATGAATCATGAATTGAATCATGAATTGAATCATAAATCATGAATTATGAATCATGAATTGAATCATGAATCATGAATCATGAATTGAATCATGAATTGAATCATGGATCATGAATCATGAATCGAATCATGAATCATGAATTAAATCATAAATTATGAATCATGAATTGAATCATGAATCATGAATCATGAATTGAATCATGAATCATAATTCATGAATTGAATCATGAATCATGAATCATGAATCGAATCATGAATCATAAATTAAATCATAAATTATTAATCATGAATTGAATCATGAATCGAATCATGAATCATGAATCATGAATTGTATCATGAATCATGAATCATGAAACATGAATTGAATCATGAATCATGAATCAAGAGTCATGAATCGAATCATGAATCATGAATTGAATCATGAATCATGAATCATGAATTGAATCATGAATCAGTAAACATTAATCGAATCATGAATTGAATCATGAATCATGAATTATGAATTATGAATTGAATCATGAATCATAAATCGAATCATGAATCATGAATTGAGTCAGGATTCGAATCATGAATTGAATCATAAATCACGAATCAAGAGTCATGAATCGAATCATGAATTGAATCATGAATCATGAATCATGAATTGAATCATGAATCAGGAAACATGAATCGAATCATAAATCATGAATCATGAATCATGAATTGAATCATGAATCATGAATCATGAATTGAATCCTGAATTGAATCATGAATTGAATCATGAATTGAATCATGAATCATGAATCATGAATTGAATCATGAATAATGAATCATGAAATGAAACATGAATCAAGAATCATAAATTGAATCATGAATCATGAATTGAATCATGAATCATGAATCATGATCGAATAATGAATCATGAAACATGAATTGAATCATGAATCATGAATTGAATCATGAATCATGATTTAAATTGAATCATGAATCAGGAAACATGAATCGAATCATGAATCATGAATTGAATCATGAATCATGAATCATGAATTGAATCATGAATTGAATCATGAATCATGAATCATGAATTGAATCATGAATTGAATCATGAATCATGAATTATGAATCGAATCATGAATCGAATCATGAATCATGAATCGAATCATGAATCATGAATCATGAATTGAATCATGAATCATGAATCATGAATTGAATCATGAATAATGAATCATGAATTGAATCATGAATCATGAATCATGAATCGAATCATAAATCATGAATTATAAATCATGAATTGATTCATGAATCATGAATTATGAATCATGAATTTAATCATGAATCATGAATTATGAATTTAATCATGAATTGAATCATGAATCATGAATTATAAATCATGAATTGAATCATGAATCATGAATTATGAATCATGAATTGAATCATGAATCATGAATCATGAATCATGAATTGAATCATGAATTGAATCATGAATCATGAATCATGAATTTAATCATGAATTGAATCATGAATAATGAATTATGAATCCTGATTGAATCATGAATCATGAATCATGAATCAAATCATGAATCATGAATTAATCATAAATTATTAATCATGAATTGAATCATGAATCGAATCATGAATCATGAATCATGAATTGTATCATGAATCATGAATCATGAAACATGAATTGAATCATGAATCATGAATCAAGAGTCATGAATAGAATCATGAATCATGAATCGAATCATGAATCATGAATCATGAATTGAATCAGGAAACATTAATCGAATCATGAATCATGAATCATGAATCATGAATTGAATCATGAATCATGAATTATGAATTATGAATTAAATCATGAATCATAAATCGAATCATGAATCATGAATTGAGTCAGGATTCGAATCATGAATTGAATCATAAATCACGAATCAAGAGTCATGAATCGAATCATGAATCATGAATTGAATCATGAATCATGAATCATGAATTGAATCATGAATCAGGAAACATGAATCGAATCATAAATCATGAATCATGAATCATGAATTGAATCATGAATCATGAATCATGAATTGAATCCTGAATTGAATCATGAATTGAATCATGAATTAAATCATGAATCATGAATATTAAATTGAATCATGAATCATGAATCATGAATTGAATCATGAATTGAATCATGAATCATGAATCATGAATTGAATCATGAATAATGAATCATGAAATGAAACATGAATCAAGAATCATAAATTGAATCATGAATCATGAATTGAATCATGAATCATGAATCATGAATCGAATAATGTATCATGAACATGAATTGAATCATGAATCATGAATTGAATCATGAATCATGATTTAAATTGAATCATGAATCAGGAATTGAATCATGAATTGAATCATGAATCATGAATCATGAATTGAATCATGAATTGAATCATGAATCATGAATTATGAATCATGAATCGAATCATGAATCGAATCATGAATCATTAATCGAATCTTGAATCATGAATCATGAATTGAATCATGAATCATGAATCATGAATTGAATCATGAATAATGAATCATGAATTGAATCATGAATCATGAATCATGAATCGAATCAGAAATCATGAATTATGAATCATGAATTGATTCATGAATCATGAATTATGAATCATGAATTTAATCATGAATCATGAATTATGAATTTAATCATGAATAATGAATCATGAATTGAATCATGAATCATGAATCATGAATCGAATCATAAATCATGAATTATGAATCATGAATTGATTCATGAATCATGAATTATGAATCATGAATTTAATCATGAATCATGAATTATGAATTTAATCATGAATTGAATCATGAATCATGAATTATGAATCATGAATTGAATCATGAATCATGAATTATGAATCATGAATTGAATTATGAATCATGAATCATGATCATGAATTGAATCATGAATTGAATCATGAATCATGAATTAATCATGAATTGAATCATGAATAATGAATTATGAATCCTGAATTGAATCATGAATCATGAATCATGAATCAAATCATGAATCATGAATTAAATCATAAATTATTAATCATGAATTGAATCATGAATCGAATCATGAATCATGAATCATGAATTGTATCATGAATCATGAATCATGAAACATGAATTGAATCATGAATCATGAATCAAGAGTCATGAATAGAATCATGAATCATGAATCGAATCATGAATCATGAATCATGATTGAATCATGAATCATGAATCATGAATTGAATCATGAATAATGAATCATGAATTGAATCATGAATCATGATCGAATCATAAATCATGAATTATGAATCATGAATTGATTCATGAATCATGAATTATGAATCATGAATTTAATCATGAATCATGAATTATGAATTTAATCATGATAATGAATCATGAATTGAATCATGAATCATGAATCGAATCATAAATCATGAATTATGAATCATGAATTGATTCATGAATCATGAATTATGAATCATGAATTTAATCATGAATCATGAATTATGAATTTAATCATGAATTGAATCATGAATCATGAATTATGAATCATGAATTGAATCATGAATCATGAATTATGAATCATGAATTGAATCATGAATCATGAATCATGAATCATGAATTGAATCATGAATTAAATCATGAATCATGAATTTAATCATGAATTGAATCATGAATAATGAATTATGAATCCTGAATTGAATCATGAATCATGAATCATGATCAAATCATGAATCATGAATTAAATCATAAATTATTAATCATGAATTGAATCATGAATCGAATCATGAATCATGAATCATGAATTGTATCATGAATCAGGAAACATTAATCGAATCATGAATCATGAATTGAATCATGAATCATGAATTATGAAACATGAATTGAATCATGAATCATGAATCAAGAGTCATGATAGAATCATGAATCATGAATCGAATCATGAATCATGAATCATGAATTGAATCATGAATCAGGAAACATTAATCGAATCATGAATCATGAATCATGAATCATGAATTGAATCATGAATCATGAATTATGAATTGAATCATGAATCTTAAATCGAATCATGAATCATGAATTGAATCAGGATTCGAATCATGAATTGAATCATGAATCATGAATCATGAATTGAATCATGAATCATGAATCATGAATTGAATCATGAATCAGGAAACATGAATCGAATCATGAATCATGAATCATGAATTGAATCATGAATCATGAATCATGAATTGAATCCTGAATTGAATCATGAATCATGAATTGAATCATGAATTAAATCATGAATCATGAATAATAAATTGAATCATGAATCATGAATCATGAATTGAATCATGAATTGAATCATGAATCATGAATCAAGAATTGAATCATGAATCATGAATCATGAATTGAATCATGAATAATGAATCATGAAATGAAACATGAATCAAGAATCATAAATTGAATCATGAATCATGAATTGAATCATGAATCATGAATCATGAATCGAATTATGAATCATGAAACATGAATTGAATCATGAATTGAATCATGAATCATGATTTATGAATTATGAATTGAATCATGAATCATGAATCATGAATTGAATCATGAATCATAAATCATAAATTGAATCATGAATCATGAATTGAATCATGAATTGAATCATGAATTGAATCATGAATTATGAATCATAAATTGAATCATGAATCGAGAATCATGAATTGAATCATGAATTGAATCATGAATCATGAATCGAATCATGAATCATGAATTAAATCATGAATCATGAATCATGAATTGAATCATGAATTTAATCATGGATCATGAATCATGAATTCAATCATGAATCATGAATCGAATCATGAATCATGAATTAAATCATGTATCATGAATCATGAATTGAATCATGAATTTAATCATGTATCATGAATCATGAATCAAATCATGAATCATGAATTGAATCATGAATCATGAATCAAGAATTGAATCATGAATCATGAATCATGAATCATGAATTGAATCATGAATCATGAATCATGAATTGAATCATGAATCATGAATCATGAATTAGGAATCAAATCAAGAATCATGAATCATGAATTGAATCATGAATTGAATCATGAATTGAATCATGAATCATGAATCATGAATCATGAATTGAATCATGAATTGAATCATAAATCATGAATTATGAATCATGAATTGAATCATGAATCATGAATCATGAATTGAATCATGAATTGAATCATGAATCATGAATCATGAATTGAATCATGAATCATAATTCATGAATTAAATCATGAATCATGAATCATGAATCGAATCATGAATCATGAATTAAATCATAAATATTAATCATGAATTGAATCATGAATCGAATCATGAATCATGAATCATGAATTGTATCATGAATCATGAATCATGAAAGATGAATTGAATCATGAATCATGAATCAAGAGTCATGAATCGAATCATGAATCATGAATTGAATCATGAATCATGAATTGAATCATGAATTAGGAAACATGAATCGAATCATAAATCATGAATCATGAATCATGAATTGAATCATGAATCAGGAAACATGAATCGAATCATGAATCATGAATCATGAATTGAATCATGAATCATGAATTGAATCATGATTGAATCATGAATCATGAATCATGAATTGAATCATGAATTGAATCATGAATCATGAATTATGAATCATGAATCAATCGAATCATGAATCGAATCATGAATCATGAATCGAATCATGAATCATGAATCATGAATTGAATCATAAATCATGAATCATGAATTGAATCATGAATAATGAATCATGAATTGAATCATGAATCATGAATCATGAATCGAATCATAAATCATGAATTATGAATCATGAATTGATTCATGAATCATGAATTATGAATCATGAATTTAATCATGAATCATGAATCATGAATTGTGAATTTAATCATGAATTGAAATCATGAATCATGAATTATGAATCATGAATTGAATCATGAATCATGAATTATGAATCATGAATTGAATCATGAATCATGAATCATGAATAGAATCATGAATTGAATCATGAATCATGAATCATGAATCATGAATTGAATCATGAATTGAATCATGAATAATGAATTATGAATCATGAATTGAATCATGAATCATGAATCATGAATTGAATCATGAATTGAATCATGGATCATGAATCATGAATCGAATCATGAATCATGAATTAAATCATAAATTATGAATCATGAATTGAATCATGAATCATGAATCATGAATTGAATCATGAATCATGAATCATGAATTGAATCATGAATCATGAATCATGAATCGAATCATGAATCATGAATTAAATCATAAATTATTAATCATGAATTGAATCATGAATCGAATCATGAATCATGAATCATGAATTGTATCATGAATCATGAATCATGAAACATGAATTGAATCATGAATCATGAATCAAGAGTCATGAATAGAATCATGAATCATGAATCGAATCATGAATCATGAATCATGAATTGAATCATGAATCAGGAAACATTAATCGAATCATGAATCATGAATCATTAATCATGAATTGAATCATGAATCATGAATTATGAATTATGAATTGAATCATGAATCTTAAATCGAATCATGAATCATGAATTGAATCAGGATTCGAATCATGAATTGAATCATGAATCATGAATTGAATCATGAATCATGAATCATGAATTGAATCATGAATCAGGAAACATGAATCGAATCATGAATCATGAATCATGAATTGAATCATGAATCATGAATTGAATCCTGAATTGAATCATGAATCATGAATTGAATCATGAATTAAATCATGAATCATGAATCATGAATTGAATCATGAATCATGAATCATGAATTGAATCATGAATCATGAATCATGAATCATGAATTAGGAATCAAATCAAGAATCATGAATCATGAATTGAATCATGAATTGAATCATGAATTGAATCATGAATCATGAATCATGAATCATGAATTGAATCATGAATTGAATCATAAATCATGAATTATGAATCATGAATTGAATCATGAATCATGAATCATGAATTGAATCATGAATTGAATCATGGATCATGAATCATGAATCGAATCATGAATCATGAATTAAATCATAAATTATGAATCATGAATCGAATCATGAATCATGAATCATGAATTGTATCATGAATCATGAATCATGAAACATGAATTGAATCATGAATCATGAATCAAGAGTCATGAATCGAATCATGAATCATGAATTGAATCATGAATCATGAATCATGAATTAAATCATGAATCAGGAAACATTAATCAAATCATGAATCATGAATCATGAATTGAATCATGAATCATGAATTATGAATTATGAATTGAATCATGAATCATAAATCGAATCATGAATCATGAATTGAATCAGGATTCGAATTATGAATTGAATCATAAATCATAATTCAAGAGTCATGAATCGAATCATGAATCATGAATTGAATCATGAATCATGAATCATGAATTGAATAATGAATCAGGAAACATGAATCGAATCATAAATCATGAATCATGAATCATGAATTGAATCATGAATCAGGAAACGAATCGAATCATGAATCATGAATCATGAATTGAATCATGAATCATGAATCATGAATTGAATCATGAATTGAATCATGAGTCATGAATCATGAATCATGAATCATGAATCATGAATTGAATCATGAATTGAATCATGAATCATGAATTATGAATCATGAATTATGAATTAAATCATGAATCATGAATTGAATCATGAATTTAATAATGGATGATGAATCATGAATTCAATCATGAATCATGAATCGAATCATGATCATGAATTAAATCATGAATCATGAATCATGAATTGAATCATGAATTAATCATGGATCATGAATCATGAATCAAATCATGAATCATGAATTGAATCATGAATCATGAATCATGAATTGAATCATGAATCATGAATCATGAATCATGAATTGAATCATGAATCATGAATCATGAATTGAATCATGAATCATGAATCATGAATTAGGAATCAAATCAAGAATCATGAATCATGAATTGAATCATGAATTGAATCATGAATTGAATCATGAATCATGAATCATGAATCATCAATTGAATCATGAATTGAATCATGGATCATGAATCATGAATCGAATCATGAATCATGAATTAAATCATAAATTATGAATCATGAATTGAATCATGAATCATGAATCATGAATTGAATCATGAATCATAATTCATGAATTAAATCATGAATCATGAATCATGAATCGAATCATGAATCATGAATTAAATCATAAATTATTAATCATGAATTGAATCATGAATCGAATCATGAATCATGAATCATGAATTGTATCATGAATCATGAATCATGAAATATGAATTGAATCATTAATCATGAATCAAGAGTCATGAATCGAATCATGAATCATGAATTGAATCATGAATCATGAATCATGAATTGAATCATGAATCAGGAAACATTAATCGAATCATGAATCATGAATCATGAATTATGAATTGAATCATGAATCATAAATCGAATCATGAATCATGAATTGAATCAGGATTCGAATCATGAATTGAATCATAAATCATGAATCAAGAGTCATGAATCGAATCATGAATCATGAATTGAATCATGAATCATGAATCATGAATTGAATCATGAATTAGGAAACATGAATCGAATCATAAATCCTGAATCATGAATCATGAATTGAATCATGAATCATGAATCATGAATTGAATCATGAATCATGAATCATGAATTAGGAATCAAATCAAGAATTATGAATCATGAATTGAATCATGAATTGAATCATGAATTGAATCATGAATTGAATCATGGATCATGAATCATGAATCGAATCATGAATCATGAATTAAATCATAAATTATGAATCATGAATTGAATCATGAATCATGAATCATGAATTGAATCATGAATCATAATTCATGAATTAAATCATGAATCATGAATCATGAATCGAATCATGAATCATGAATTAAATCATAAATTATTAATCATGAATTGAATCATGAATCGAATCATGAATCATGAATCATGAATTGTATCATGAATCATGAATCATGAAACATGAATTGAATCATTAATCATGAATCAAGAGTCATGAATCGAATCATGAATCATGAATTGAATCATGAATCATGAATCATGAATTGAATCATGAATCAGGAAACATTAATCGAATCATGAATCATGAATCATGAATTATGAATTGAATCATGAATCATGAATTATGAATTATGAATTGAATCATGAATCATAAATCGAATCATGAATCATGAATTGAATCAGGATTCGAATCATGAATTGAATCAGGATTCGAATCATGAATTGAATCATAAATCATGAATCAAGAGTCATGAATCGAATCATGAATCATGAATTGAATCATGAATCATGAATCATGAATTGAATCATGAATTAGGAAACATGAATCGAATCATAAATCATGAATCATGAATCATGAATTGAATCATGAATCAGGAAACATGAATCGAATCATGAATCATGAATCATGAATTGAATCATGAATCATGAATCATGAATTGAATCATGAATTGAATCATGAATCATGAATCATGAATTGAATCATGAATTGAATCATGAATCATGAATTATGAATCATGAATCGAATCATGAATCGAATCATGAATCATGAATCGAATCATGAATCCAATCATGAATCATGAATCGAATCATGAATCGAATCATGAATCATGAATTGAATCATAAATCATGAATCATGAATTGAATCATGAATAATGAATCATGAATTGAATCATGAATCATGAATCATGAATCGAATCATAAATCATGAATTATGAATCATGAATTGATTCATGAATCATGAATTGATTCATGAATCATGAATTATGAATCATGAACTTAATCATGAATCATGAATCATGAATAATGAATTTAATCATGAATTGAATCATGAATCATGAATTATGAATCATGAATTGAATCATGAATAATGAATTATGAATCATGAATTGAATCATGAATCATAAATCATGAATTGAATCATGAATTGAATCATGGATCATGAATTGAATCATGAATCATGAATCATGAATTGAATCATGAATAATGAATCATGAAATGAAACATGAATCAAGAATCATAAATTGAATCATGAATCATGAATTGAATCATGAATCATGAATCATGAATCGAATCATGAATCATGAAACATGAATTGAATCATGAATCATGAATTGAATCATGAATTGAATCATGAATTGAATCATGAATCATGAATCATAAATTGAATCATGAATCGTGAATCATGAATTGAATCATGAATTCAATCATGAATCGAATCATGAATCATGAATCAAATCATGAATCATGAATTAAATCATGAATCATGAATCATGAATTGAATCATGAATTTAATCATGGATCATGAATCATGAATTCAATCATGAATCATGAATCGAATCATGAATCATGAATTAAATCATGAATCATGAATTGAATCATGAATTTAATCATGGATCATGAATCATGAATCAAATCATGAATCATGAATTGAATCATGAATCATGAATCATGAATTGAATCATGAATCATGAATCATGAATTGAATCATGAATCATGAATCATGAATTGAATCATGAATCATGAATCATGAATTGAATCATGAATCATGAATCATGAATTGAATCCTGAATTGAATCATGAATAATAAATTGAATCATGAATCATGAATCATGAATTGAATCATGAATCGAATCATGAATCGAATCATGAATCGAATCATGAATCGAATCATGAATCATGAATCGAATCATGAATCGAATCATGAATCATGAATTGAATCATAAATCATGAATCATGAATTGAATCATGAATAATGAATCATGAATTGAATCATGAATCATGAATCATGAATCGAATCATAAATCATGAATTATGAATCATGAATTGATTCATGAATCATGAATTATGAATCATGAACTTAATCATGAATCATGAATCATGAATAATGAATTTAATCATGAATTGAATCATGAATCATGAATTATGAATCATGAATTGAATCATGAATCATGAATTATGAATCATGAATTGAATCATGAATCATGAATCATGAATTAAATCATGAATTGAATCATGAATCATGAATCATGAATTGAATCATGAATTGAATCATGAATAATGAATTATGAATCATGAATTGAATCATGAATCATAAATCATGAATTGAATCATGAATTGAATCATGGATCATGAATTGAATCATGAATCATGAATCATGAATTGAATCATGAATAATGAATCATGAAATGAAACATGAATCAAGAATCATAAATTGAATCATGAATCATGAATTGAATCATGAATCATGAATCATGAATCGAATCATGAATCATGAAACATGAATTGAATCATGAATCATGAATTGAATCATGAATTGAATCATGAATTGAATCATGAATCATAAATTGAATCATGAATCGTGAATCATGAATTGAATCATGAATTCAATCATGAATCGAATCATGAATCATGAATTAAATCATGAATCATGAATCATGAATTGAATCATGAATTTAATCATGGATCATGAATCATGAATTCAATCATGAATCATGAATCGAATCATGAATCATGAATTAAATCATGAATCATGAATTGAATCATGAATTTAATCATGGATCATGAATCATGAATCAAATCATGAATCATGAATTGAATCATGAATCATGAATCATGAATTGAATCATGAATCATGAATCATGAATTGAATCATGAATCATGAATCATGAATTGAATCATGAATCATGAATCATGAATTGAATCATGAATCATGAATCATGAATTGAATCCTGAATTGAATCATGAATCATAAATTGAATCATGAATTAAATCATGAATCATGAATAATAAATTGAATCATGAATCATGAATCATGAATTGAATCATGAATTGAATCATGAATTGAATCATGAATCATGAATCATGAATTGAATCATGAATCATGAATTAGGAATCAAATCAAGAATCATGAATCATGAATTGAATCATGAATTGAATCATGAATTGAATCATGAATCATGAATCATGAATCATGAATTGAATCATGAATTGAATCATAAATCATGAATTATGAATCATGAATTGAATCATGAATCATGAATCATGAATTGAATCATGAATTGAATCATGGATCATTAATTATGATTCCAATCATGAATCATGAATTAAATCATAAATTATGAATCATGAATTGAATCATTAATCATGAATCATGAATTGAATCATGAATCATAATTCATGAATTAAATCATGAATCATGAATCATGAATCGAATCATGAATCATGAATTAAATCATAAATTATTAATCATGAATTGAATCATGAATCGAATCATGAATCATGAATCATGAATTGTATCATGAATCATGAATCATGAAACATGAATTGAATCATGAATCATGAATCAAGAGTCATGAATCGAATCATGAATCATGAATTGAATCATGAATCATGAATCATGAATTGAATCATGAATCAGGAAACATTAATCGAATCATGAATCATGAATCATGAATCATGAATTGAATCATGAATCATGAATTATGAATTATGAATTGAATCATGAATCATAAATCGAATCATGAATCATGAAATGAATCAGGATTCGAATCATGAATTGAATCATAAATCATGAATCAAGAGTCATGAATCGAATCATGAATCATGAATTGAATCATGAATCATGAATCATGAATTGAATCATGAATCAGGAAACATGAATCGAATCATAAATCATGAATCATGAATCATGAATTGAATCATGAATCAGGAAACATGAATCGAATCATGAATCATGAATTGAATCATGAATCATGAATCATGAATTGAATCATGAATTGAATCATGAATCATGAATCATGAATCATGAATCATGAATTGAATCATGAATTGAATCATGAATCATGAATTATGAATCATGAATCATGAATTAAATCATGAATCATGAATCATGAATTGAATCATGAATTTAATCATGGATCATGAATCATGAATTCAATCATGAATCATGAATCGAATCATGAATCATGAATTAAATCATGAATCATAAATCATGAATTGAATCATGAATTTAATCAAGGATCATGAATCATGAATCAAATCATGAATCATGAATTGAATCATGAATCATGAATCATGAATTGAATCATGAATCATGAATCATGGAATCAAATCAAGAATCATGAATCATGAATTGAATCATGAATTGAATCATGAATTGAATCATGAATCATGAATTGAATCATGAATTGAATAATAAATCATGAATTATGAATCATGAATTGAATCATGAATCATGAATCATGAATTGAATCATGAATTGAATCATGGATCATGAATCATGAATCGAATCATGAATCATGAATTAAATCATAAATTATGAATCATGAATTGAATCATGAATCATGAATCATGAATTGAATCATGAATCATAATTCATGAATTAAATCATGAATCATGAATCATGAATCGAATCATGAATCATGAATTAAATCATAAATTATTAATCATGAATTGAATCATGAATCGAATCATGAATCATGAATCATGAATTGTATCATGAATCATGAATCATGAAACATGAATTGAATCATGAATCATGAATCAAGAGTCATGAATCGAATCATGAATCATGAATTGAATCATGAATCATGAATTGAATCATGAATCAGGAAACATTATCGAATCATGAATCATGAATCATGAATTATGAATTGAATCATGAATCATGAATTATGAATTATGAATTGAATCATGAATCATAAATCGAATCATGAATCATGAATTGAATCAGGATTCGAATCATGAATTGAATCATAAATCATGAATCAAGAGTCATGAATCGAATCATGAATCATGAATTGAATCATGAATCATGAATCATGAATTGAATCATGAATTAGGAAACATGAATCGAATCATAAATCATGAATCATGAATCATGAATTGAATCATGAATCAGGAAACATGAATCGAATCATGAATCATGAATCATGAATTGAATCATGAATCATGAATTGAATCATGAATTGAATCATGAATCATGAATCATGAATTGAATCATGAATTGAATCATGAATCATGAATTATGAATCATGAATCGAATCATGAATCGAATCATGAATCATGAATCGAATCATGAATCATGAATCATGAATTGAATCATAAATCATGAATCATGAATTGAATCATGAATAATGAATCATGAATTGAATCATGAATCATGAATCATGAATCGAATCATAAATAATGAATTATGAATCATGAATTGATTCATGAATCATGAATTATGAATCATGAATTTAATCATGAATCATGAATCATGAATTATGAATTTAATCATTAATTGAATCATGAATCATGAATTATGAATCATGAATTGAATCATGAATCATGAATTATGAATCATGAAATGAATCATGAATCATGAATCATGAATTGAATCATGAATTGAATCATGAATCATGAATCATGAATCATGAATTGAATCATGAATTGAATCATGAATAATGAATTATGAATCATGAATTGAATCATGAATTGAATTATGGATCATGAATCATGAATCGAATCATGAATCATGAATTAAATCATAAATTATGAATCATGAATTGAATCATGAATCATGAATCATGAATTGAATCATGAATCATGAATCATGAATTGAATCATGAATCATGAATCATGAATCGAATCATGAATCATGAATTAAATCATAAATTATTAATCATGAATTGAATCATGAATCGAATCATGAATCATGAATCATGAATTGTATCATGAATCATGAATCATGAAACATGAATTGAATCATGAATCATGAATCAAGAGTCATGAATAGAATCATGAATCATGAATTGAATCATGAATCATGAATCATGAATTGAATCATGAATCAGGAAACATTAATCGAATCATGAATCATGAATCATGAATCATGAATTATGAATTATGAATTGAATCATGAATCTTAAATCGAATCATGAATCATGAATTGAATCAGGATTCAAATCATGAATTGAATCATGAATCATGAATCAAGAGTCATGAATCGAATCATGAATCATGAATTGAATCATGAATCATGAATCATGAATTGAATCATGAATCAGGAAACATGAATCGAATCATGAATCATGAATCATGAATTGAATCATGAATCATGAATCATGAATTGAATCCTGAATTGAATCATGAATTAAATCATGAATCATGAATAATAAATTGAATCATGAATCATGAATCATGAATTGAATCATGAATTGAATCATGAATCATGAATCATGAATTGAATCATGAATCATGAATCATGAATTGAATCATGAATCATGAATCATGAATTAGGAATCAAATCAAGAATCATGAATCATGAATTAAATCATGAATTGAATCATGAATTGAATCATGAATCATGAATTGAATCATAATTTGAATCATAAATCATGAATTATGAATCATGAATTGAATCATGAATCATGAATCATGAATTGAATCATGAATTGAATCATATATCATGAATCATGAATCGAATCATAAATCATAAATTAAATCATAAATTATGAATCATGAATTGAATCATGAATCATGAATCATGAATTGAATCATGAATCGTTATTCATGAATTAAATCATGAATCATGAATCATGAATTGAATCATGAATCATGAATCATGAATTAGGAATCAAATCAAGAATCATGAATCATATATTGAATCATGAATTGAATCATGAATTGAATCATGAATCATGAATCATGAATCATTAATTGAATCATGAATTGAATCATAAATCATGAATTATGAATCATGAATTGAATCATGAATCATGAATTGAATCATGAATCATGAATTGAATCATGAATTGAATCATGAATCATGAATTAAATCATAAATTATGAATCATGAATTGAATCATGAATCATGAATCATGAATTGAATCATGAATCATAATTCATGAATTAAATCATGAATCCTGAATCATGAATTGAATCATGAATTGAATCATGAATTGAATCATGAATCATGAATCATGAATCATTAATTGAATCATGAATTGAATCATAAATCATGAATTATGAATCATGAATTGAATCATGAATCATGAATCATGAATTGAATCATGAATCGAATCATGAATCATGAATTAAATCATAAATTATGAATCATGAATTGAATCATGAATCATGAATCATGAATTGAATCATGAATCATGAATCATGAATTGAATCATGAATCATAATTCATGAATTAAATCATGAATCATGAATCATGAATCGAATCATGAATCATGAATTAAATCATAAATTATTAATCATGAATTGAATCATGAATCGAATCATAAATCATGAATCATGAATTGAATCATGAATCATGAATCATGAATTGAATCATGAATCAGGAAACATTAATCGATTCATGAATCATGAATCATGAATCATGAATTGAATCATGAATCATGAATCATGAATTATGAATTGAATCATGAATCATAAATCGAATCATGAATCATGAATTGAATCAGGATTCGAATCATGAATTGAATCATAAATCATGAATCAAGAGTCATGAATCGAATCATGAATCATGAATTGAATCATGAATCATGAATCATGAATTGAAATATTGAATCAGGAAACATGAATCGAATCATAAATCATGAATCATGAATTAAATCATAAATTATTAATCATGAATCGAATCATTAATCATGAATCATGAATCATGAATCATGAATTGAATCATGAATCATGAATCATGAATTGAATCATGAATAATGAATCATGAAATGAAACATGAATCAAGAATCATAAATTGAATCATGAATCAAGAATTGAATCATGAATCATGAATCGTGAATCAAATCATGAATCATGAAACATGAATTGAATCATGAATCATGAATTGAATCATGAATCATGAATCATGAATTGAATCATGAATCATGAATCATGAATTGAATCCTGAATTGAATCATGAATTGAATCATGAATTAAATCATGAATCATGAATATTAAATTGAATCATGAATCATGAATTGAATCATGAATTGAATCATGAATCATGAATCATGAATTGAATCATGAATCATGAATCATGAATTGAATCATGAATAATGAATCATGAAATGAAACATGAATCAAGAATCATAAATTGAATCATGAATCATGAATTGAATCATGAATCATGAATCATGAATCGAATCATGAATCATGAAACATGAATTGAATCATGAATCATGAATTGAATCATGAATCATGATTTGAATTGAATCATGAATCAGGAAACATGAATTGAATCATGAATCATGAATCATGAATTGAATCATGAATCATGAATCATGAATTGAATCCTGAATTGAATCATGAATCATGAATTGAATCATGAATCATGAAATGAAACATGAATCAAGAATCATAAATTGAATCATGAATCATGAATTGAATCATGAATCATGAATCATGAATCGAATCATGAATCATGAAACATGAATTGAATCATGAATCATGAATTGAATCATGAATCATGATTTATGAATTATGAATTGAATCATGAATCATGAATTGAATCATAAATCATGAATTATGAATCATGAATCATGAATTGAATCATGAATTGAATCATGAATTGAATCATGAATCATGAATCATAAATTGAATCATGAATCATGAATCATGAATTGAATCATGAATTTAATCATGAATCATGAATCGAATCATGAATCATGAATTAAATCATGAATCATGAATTGAATCATGAATTGAATCATGGATCATGAATCATGAATCGAATCATGAATCATGAATCATGAATTGAATCATGAATCATGAATCATGAATTGAATCATGAATCATGAATCATGAATCATGAATTGGATCATGAAACATGAATTGAATCATGAATCATGAATTGAATCATGAATCATGATTTGAATTGAATCATGAATCAGGAAACATGAATTGAATCATGAATCATGAATCATGAATTGAATCATGAATCATGAATCATGAATTGAATCATGAATCATGAATCATGAATCGAATCATGAATCATGAATCATAAATTGAATCATGAATTTAATCATGAATCATGAATCGAATCATGAATCATGAATTAAATCATGAATCATGAATTATGAATTGAATCATGAATTTAATCATGGATCATGAATCATGAATCAAATCATGAATCATGAATCATGAATTGAATCATGAATCATGAATTGAATCATGAATCATGAATCATGAATCATGAATTGAATCATGAATCATGAATCATGAATTGAATCATGAATCATTAATCATGAATCGAATCATGAATCATGAATCAAGAATCATGAAACGAATCATGAATCATGAATTGAATCATGAATCATGAATCATGAATTGAATCATGAATCATGAATCATGAATCATGAATTATGAATCGAATCATGAATCATGAATTAAATCATAAATTATTAATCATGAATTGAATCATGAATCATGAATTAAATCATTAATTATTAATCATGAATTGAATCATGAATCGAATCATGAATCATGAATCATGAATTGTATCATGAATCATGAATCATGAAACATGAATTGAATCATGAATCATAAATCAAGAGTCATGATTTTTGATTCATGATTCATGATTCGATTCATGAATCATGAATTATAAATTGAATCATGAATCATGAATCATGAATCAAGAATTGAATCATGAATCATGAATCATGAATCATGAATCATGAATCATGAAGTGAATCATGAATCATGAATCATGAATCGAATCATGAATCATGAATCAAAAATCATGAATCGAATCATGAATCATGAATTGAATCATGAATCATGAATCATATATTGAATCATGAATCATGAATCATGAATCATGAATTGAATCATGAATCATGATTTATGAATCAAATCATGAATCAACAATCTTGAATCGAATCATGAATCATGAAATGAATCATGAATCATGAATCATGAATCATTAATCGAATCATGAATCATGAATCATGAATTGAATCATGAATCATGAATCATGAATCATGAATTAAATCCAGAATCATAAATTGAATCATGAATTGAATCATGAATCATGATTCATGAATCATAAATTGAACCATGAATCATGAATCATGAATTGAATCATGAATCATGAATTCAATCATGAATTGAATCATGAATCATGAATCATGAATTGAATCATGAATTGAATCATGAATCATGAATTGAATCATGAATCATGAATCATGAATTGAATCATGAATCATGAATCGAATCATGAATCATGAATTGAATCCATGAATCGAATCATGAATCATCAATCATGAATTGAATCATGAATCATGAATCGAATCATGAATCGAATCATGAATCTTGAATCATGAATTGAATCATGAATCATGAATTATAAATTGAATCATGAAATCATGAATCATGAATCATGAATCAAGAATTGAATCATGAATCATGAATCATGAATCATGAATCATGAAGTGAATCATGAATCATGAATCATGAATCAAATCATGAATCATGAATCAAAAATCATGAATCGAATCATGAATCATGAATTGAATCATGAATCATGATTTATGAATCGAATCATGAATCAACAATCTTGAATCGAATCATGAATCATGAATCATGAATCATGAATCATGAATCATTAATCGAATCATGAATCATGAATTGAATCATGAATCATGAATCATGAATCATGAATTAAATCCAGAATCATAAATTGAATCATGAATTGAATCATGAATCATGAATCATGAGTCAAGAATCATGAATCGAATCATGAATCATGAATCATGAATTATGAATTGAATCATGAATCATGAATCATGAATTGAATCATGAATCATGAATCATGAATCATGAATTGAATCATGAATCATGAATCATGAATCATGAATTGAATCATGAATCATGAATCATGAATCGAATCATGAATCATGAATCAAGAATCATGAATCAAATCATGAATCATGAATCATGAATCATGAATTCAATCATGAATCATGAAATTATGACTCAATGAATTGATTCATGAATCATGAATTGAACCATGAATCATGAATTATGAATCATGAATTGAATCATGAATCATGAATTGAACCATGAATCATGAATTATGTATCATGAATTGAATCATGAATCATGAATTGAATCATGAATCATGAATCATGAATCGAATCATAATTCATGAATTAAATCATGAATCATGAATTGTAATCATGTATCATGAATCATGATTGAATCATGAATCATGAATCATGAATCATGGATTGAATCATGAATCATGAATCCATGATATGAATCACGAATCATGAATCATGAATCTAATCATGAATCATGAATTGAATCATGATCATGAATCATGAATCGAATCATGAATTGAATCATGAATCATGAATCATGGAATCGAATCATGAATCCTGAAACATGAATTCGAATCATGAATCATGATCTGAATCATGAATTGAATCATGAATCATGAATCATGAATTGGAATAATAAATCATGAATCATGAATCGAATCATGAATCATGAATCATGAATTGAATCATAAATCTTGAATCATGAATTGAATCATGAATCATGAATCATGAATTGAATCATGAATCATGAATCGAATCATGAATTGAATCATGAAGCATGAATCGAATCATAAATCATGAATTATGAATCATGAATTGAATCATGAATCATGAATCGAATCATGAATCATGAATCGAATCATGAATCATGAATTGAATCATGAATCGAAACATGAATCATGAATCATGAATTGAATCATGAATCATGAATCGAATCATGAATCTTAAATCATGAATTGAATCATGAATTATAAATTAAATCATGAATCATGAATCATGAATTGAATCATGAATTGAATCATGAATCATGAATCATGAATTGAATCATAATTCATGAATCATGAATCATGAATTGAATCATGAATCATGAATCATGAATTGAATCATGAATCATGAATTGAATCATGAATCATGAATCATGAATTGAATCATGAATTGAATCATGGATCATAAATCATGAATCGAATCATGAATCATGAATTAAATCATAATTTATGAATCATGAATCATGAATCATGAATTGAATCATGAATCATAATTCATGAATTGAATCATGAATCATGAATCATGAATCAAATCATGAATCATGAATTAAATCAATAAATTATTAATCATGAATTGAATCATGAATCGAATCATGAATCATGGATCATGAATTGTATCATGAATCATGAATCATGAAACATGAATTGAATCATGAATCATAAATCAAGAGTCATGAATCGAATCATGAATCATGAATTGAATCATGAATCATGAATCATGAATTGAATCATGAATCAGGAAACATTAATCGAATCATGAATCATGAATCATGAATCATGAATTGAATCATGAATCATGAATTATGAACTATGAATTGAATCATGAATCATAAATCAAATCATGAATCATGAATTGAATCAGGATTCGAATCCATGAATTGAATCATAAATCATGAATCAAGGGTCATGAATCGAATCATGAATCATGAATTGAATCATGAATCATGAATCATGAATTGAATCATGAATCATGAATCATGAATTGAATCCTGAATTGAATCATGAATTGAATCATGAATTGAATCATGAATCATGAATCATGAATTGAATCATGAATCATGAATTGAATCATGAATCATGAATCATGAATTGAATCATGAATAATGAATCATGAAATGAAACATGAATCAAGATCATAAATTGAATCATGAATCATGAATTGAATCATGAATCATGAATCATGAATCGAATCATGAATCATGAAACATGAATTGAATCATGAACATGAATTGAATCATGAATCATGAATTGAATCATGAATCATGATTGAATTGAATCATGAATCAGGAAACATGAATTGAATCATGATCATGAATCATGAATTGAATCATGAATCATGAATCATGAATTGAATCCTGAATTGAATCATGAATCATGAATCATGAATTGAATCATGAATCATGAATCATGAAATGAAACAATGAATCAAGAATCATAAATTGAATCATGAATCATGAATTGAATCATGAATCATGAATCATGAATCGAATCATGAATCATGAAACATGAATTGAATCATGAATCATGAATTGAATCATGAATCATGATTTATGAATTATGAATTGAATCATGAATCATGAATTGAATCATAAATCATGAATTATGAATCATGATTCATGAAATGAATCATGAATTGAATCATGAATTCAATCATGAATCATGAATCATAAATTGAATCATTGAATCATGAATCATGAATTGAATCATGAATTTAATCATGAATCATGAATCGAATCATGAATCATGAATTAAATCATGAATCATGAATCATGAATTGAATCATGAATTGAATCATGGATCATGAATCATGAATCGAATCATGAATCATGAATCATGAATTGAATCATGAATCATGAATCATGAATTGAATCATGAATCATGAATCATGAATCATGAATAATGAATTGATTCATGAATCATGAATCATGAATTGAATCATGAATCATGAATCATGAATTGAATCATGAATCATGAATCATGAATCATGAATCATGAATTGAATCATGAATCATGAATCATGAATCATGAATTGAATCATGAATCATGAATCATGAATTGAATCATGAATCATGAATCATGAATCATGAATCGAATCATGAATCATGAATCATGAATCATAAATTGAATCATGAATTTAATCATGAATCATGAATCGAATCATGAATCATGAATTAAATCATGAATCATGAATCATGAATTGAATCATGAATTTAATCATGGATCATGAATCATGAATCGAATCATGAATCATGAATCATGAATTGAATCATGAATCATGAATTGAATCATGAATCATGAATCATGAATCATGAATCATGAATCATGAATTGAATCATTAATCATGAATCATGAATCATGAATCATGAATTGAATCATGAATCATTAATCATGAATCGAATCATGAATCATGAATCAAGAATCATGAAACGAATCATGAATCATGAATTGAATCATGAATCATGAATGTGAATCATGAATCATGAATCATGAATCATGAATCATGAATCGAATCATGAATCATGAATTAAATCATAAATTATTAATCATGAATTGAATCATGAATTAAATAATACATTATTAATCATGAATTGAATCATGAATCGAATCATGAATCATGAATCATGAATCGAATCATGAATCATGAATTAAATCATAAATTATTAATCATGAATTGAATCATGAATTAAATAATAAATTATTAATCATGAATTGAATCATGAATCGAATCATGAATCATGAATCATGAATTGTATCATGAATCATGAATCATGAAACATGAATTGAATCATGAATCATAAATCAAGAGTCATGAATCGAATCATGAATCATTAATCGAATCATGAATCATGAATTAAATCATAATTATTAATCATGAATTGAATCATGAATCATGAATTAAATCATAAATTATTAATCATGAATTGAATCATGAATCGAATCATGAATCATGAATCATGAATTGTATCATGAATCATGAATCATGAAACATGAATTGAATCATGAATCATAAATCAAGGAGTCATGAATCGAATCATGAATCATGAATCATGAATTGAATCCTGAATTGAATCATGAATCATGAATCATGAATTGAATCATGAATCATGAATCATGAAATGAAACATGAATCAAGAATCATAAATTGAATCATGAATCATGATTGAATCATGAATCATGAATCATGAATCGAATCATGAATCATGAAACATGAATTGAATCATGAATCATGAATTGAATCATGAATCATGATTTATGAATTATGAATTGAATCATGAATCATGAATTGAATCATAAATCATGAATTAAATCATGATCATGAATCATGAATTGAATCATGAATTGAATCATGAATCATGAATCATGAATCGAATCATGAATCATGAATCATGGATTGAATCATGAATCATGAATCCATGAATTGAATCATGAATTAATCATGAATCATGAATCGAATCATGAATCATGAATTAAATCATGAATCATGAATCATGAATTGAATCATGAATTGAATCATGAATCATGAATCATGAATCGAATCATGAATCATGAATCATGGATTGAATCATGAATCATGAATCATGAATTGAATCATGAATCATGAATCATGAATCATGAATAATGAATTGATTCATGAATCATGAATCATGAATTGAATCATGAATCATGAATCATGAATTGAATCATGAATCATGAATCATGAATCATAAATTGAATCATGAATTTAATCATGAATCATGAATCGAATCATGAATCATGAATTAAATCATGAATCATGAATCATGAATTGAATCATGAATTTAATCATGGATCATGAATCATGAATTCGAATAATGAATCATGAATCATGAATTGAATCATGAATCATGAATTGAATCATGAATCATGAATCATGAATCATGAATCATGAATCATGAATTGAATCATTAATCATGAATCATGAATCATGAATCATGAATTGAATCATGAATCATTAATCATGAATCGAATCATGAATCATGAATCAAGAATCATGAAACGAATCATGAATCATGAATTGAATCATGAATCATGAATTGAATCATGAATCATGAATCATGAATCATGAATCATGAATCGAATCATGAATCATGAATTAAATCATAAATTATTAATCATGAATTGAATCATGAATCATGAATTAAATCATAAATTATTAATCATGAATTGAATCATGAATCGAATCATGAATCATGAATCATGAATTGTATCATGAATCATGAATCATGAAACATGAATTGAATCATGAATCATAAATCAAGAGTCATGAATCGAATCATGAATCATGAATTATAAATTGAATCATGAATCATGAATCATGAATCATGAATCAAGAATTGAATCATGAGATCATGAATCATGAATCATGAATTGAATCCTGATCATGAATCATGAATTGAATCTGAATTGAATCATGATCAGAATCATGAATTGAAAGATCATGAATCATGAATCATGAAATGAAACATGAATCAAGAATCATAAATTGAATCATGAATCATGAATTGAATCATGAATCATGAATCATGAATCGAATCATGAATCATGAAACATGAATTGAATCATGAATCATGAATTGAATCATGAATCATGATTTATGAATTATGAATTGAATCATGAATCATGAATTGAATCATAAATCATGAATTATGAATCATGAATCATGAATTGAATCATGAATTGAATCATGAATTCAATCATGAATCATGAATCATAAATTGAATCATGAATCATGAATCATGAATTGAATCATGAATTTAATCATGAATCATGAATCGAATCATGAATCATGAATTAAATCATGAATCATGAATCATGATTGAATCATGAATTGAATCATGGATCATGAATCATGAATCGATCATGAATCATGAATCATGAATTGATCATGATCATGAATCATGATTGAATCATGAATCATGAAATCATGAAATCATGAATAATGAATTGATTCATGAATCATGAATCATGAATTGAATCATGAATCATGAATCATGAATTGAATCATGATCATGAATCATGAATCATGAATCGAATCATGAATCATGAATCATGAATCATAAATTGAATCATGAATTTAATCATGAATCATGAATCGAATCATGAATCATGAATTAAATCATGAATCATGAATCATGAATTGAATCATGAATTTAATCATGGATCATGAATCATGAATCGAATCATGAATCATGAATCATGAATTGAATCATGAATCATGAATTGAATCATGAATCATGAATCATGAATCATGAATCATGAATCATGAATTGAATCATTAATCATGAATCATGAATCATGAATCATGAATTGAATCATGAATCATTAATCATGAATCGAATCATGAATCATGAATCAAGAATCATGAAACGAATCAATGAATCATGAATTGAATCATGAATCATGAATTGAATCATGAATCTGAATCATGAATCATGAATCATGAATCGAATCATGAATCATGAATTAAATCATAAATTATTAATCATGAATTGAATCATGAATTAAATAATAAATTATTAATCATGAATTGAATCATGAATCGAATCATGAATCATGAATCATGAATCGAATCATGAATCATGAATTAAATCATAAATTATTAATCATGAATTGAATCATGAATTAAATAATAAATTATTAATCATGAATTGAATCATGAATCGAATCATGAATCATGAATCATGAATTGTACTCATGAATCATGAATCATGAATCATGAAGTGAATCATGAATCTTGAATCATGAATCGAATCATGAATCATGAATCAAAAATCATGAATCGAATCATGAATCATGAATTGAATCATGAATCATGATCATGAATTGAATCATGAATCATGAATTGAATCATGAATCATGATTTATGAATCGAATCATGAATCAACAATCTTGAATCGAATCATGAATCATGAAATGAATCATGAATCATGAATCATGAATCATGAATCATTAATCGAATCATGAATCATGAATCATGAATTGAATCATGAATCATGAATCATGAATTAAATCCAGAATCATAAATTGACTCATGAATTGAATCATGAATCATGAATCATAATTGAACCATGAATCATGAATTGAATCATGAATCATGAATCATGAATTGTAATCATGAATTGAATCATGAATCATGAATCATGAATTGAATCATGATTTGAATCATGAATCATGAATCATGGAATTTGAATCATGAATCATGAATCATGAATTGAATCATGAATCATGAATCGAATCATGAATCATGAAATGAATCATGAATCGAATCATGAATCATCAATCATGAATTGAATCATGAATCATGATTCATGAATTGAATCATGAATCATGAATCGAATCATGAATCATGAAATGAATCATGAATCGAATCATGAATCATCAATCATGAATTGAATCATGAATCATGAATCGAATCATGAATCATCAATCATGAATTGAATCATGAAATCATGAATCGAATCATGAATCGAATCATGAATCTTGAATCATGAATTGAATCATGAATCATGATTATAAATTGAAATCATGAATCATGAATCATGAATCATGAATCAAGAATTGAATCATGAATCATGAATCATGAATCATGAATCATGAATCATGAATCATGAATCATGAATCATGAATCGAATCATGAATCATGAATTGAATCATGAATCATGAATCATGAATTGAATCATGAATCATGAATAATGAATCATGAATTGAATCATGAATCATGATTTATGAATCGAATCATGAATCAACAATCTTAAATCGAATCATGAATCATGAATTGAATCATGAATCATGAATCATGAATTGAATAAATAATGAATCATGAAATGAAACATGAATCAAGAATCATAAATTGAATCATGAATCATGAATTGAATCATGAATCATGAATCATGAATCGAATCATGAATCATGAAACATGAATTGAATCATGAAACATGAATTGAATCATGAATTGAATCATGAATCATGATTTGAATTGAATCATGAATCAGGAAACATGAATTGAATCATGAATCATGAATCATGAATTGAATCATGAATCATGAATCATGAATTGAATCCTGAATTGAATCATGAATCATGAATCATGATTGAATCATGAATCATGAATCATGAAATGAAACATGAATCAAGAATCATAAATTGAATCATGAATCATGAATTGAATCATGAATCATGAATCATGAATCGAATCATGAATCATGAAACATGAATTGAATCATGAATCATGAATTGAATCATGAATCATGATTTATGAATTATGAATTGAATCATGAATCATGAATTGAATCATAAATCATGAATTATGAATCATGAATCATGAATTGAATCATGAATTGAATCATGAATTGAATCATGAATCATGAATCATAAATTGAATCATGAATCATGAATCATGAATTGAATCATGAATTTAATCATGAATCATGAATCGAATCATGAATCATGAATTAAATCATGAATCATGAATCATGAATTGAATCATGAATTGAATCATGAATCATGAATCATGAATCGAATCATGAATCATGAATCATGGATTGAATCATGAATCATGAATCATGAATTGAATCATGAATCATGAATCATGAATCATGAATAATGAATTGAATCATGAATCATGAATCATGAATTGAATCATGAATCATGAATCATGAATTGAATCATGAATCATGAATCATGAATCATAAATTGAATCATGAATTTAATCATGAATCATGAATCGAATCATGAATCATGAATTAAATCATGAATCATGAATCATGAATTGAATCATGAATTTAATCATGGATCATGAATCATGAATCGAATAATGAATCATGAATCATGAATTGAATCATGAATCATGAATTGAATCATTAATCATGAATCATGAATCATGAATCATGAATTGAATCATGAATCATTAATCATGAATCGAATCATGAATCATGAATCAAGAATCATGAAACGAATCATGAATCATGAATTGAATCATGAATCATGAATTGAATCATGAATCATGATCATGAATCATGAATCACGAATCGAATCATGAATCATGAATTAAATCATAAATTATTAATCATGAATTGAATCATGAATCATGAATTAAATCATAAATTATTAATCATGAATTGAATCATGAATCGAATCATGAATCATGAATCATGAATTGTATCATGAATCATGAATCATGAAACATGAATTGAATCATGAATCATAAATCAAGAGTCATGAATCGAATCATGAATCATTAATCGAATCATGAATCATGAATTATAAATTGAATCATGAATCATGAATCATGAATCATGAATCAAGAATTGAATCATGAATCATGAATCATGAATCATGAATCATGAAGTGAATCATGAATCATGAATCATGATCGAATCATGAATCATGAATCAAAAATCATGAATCGAATCATGAATCATGAATTGAATCATGAATCATGAATCATGAATTGAATCATGAATCATGAATCATGAATCATGAATTGAATCATGAATCATGAATCATGAATCGAATCATGAATCATGAATCATGAATTGAATCATGAATCATGAATCATGAATCATGAATTAAATCCAGAATCATAAATTGACTCATGAATTGAATCATGAATCATGAATCATGAATCATAAATTGAACCATGAATCATGAATTGAATCATGAATCATGAATCATGAATTGAATCATGAATTGAATCATGAATCATGAATCATGAATTGAATCATGAATTGAATCATGAATCATGAATCATGAATTGAATCATGAATCATGAATCATGAATTGAATCATGAATCATGAATCGAATCATGAATCATGAAATGAATCATGAATCGAATCATGAATCATCAATCACGAATTGAATCATGAATCATGAATCGAATCATGAATCGAATCATGAATCTTGAATCATGAATTGAATCATGAATCATGAATTATAAATTGAATCATGAATCATGAATCATGAATCATGAATCAAGAATTGAATCATGAATCATGAATCATGAATCATGAATCATGAAGTGAATCATGAATCATGAATCATGAATCGAATCATGAATCATGAATTGAATCATGAATCATGAATCATGAATTGAATCATGAATCATGAATCATGAATCATGAATTGAATCATGAATCATGATTTATGAATCAAATCATGAATCAACAATCTTAAATCGAATCATGAATCATGAAATGAATCATGAATCATGAATCATGAATCATGAATCATTAATCGAATCATGAATCATTAATTGAATCATGAATCATGAATCATGAATCATGAATTAAATCCAGAATCATAAATTGAATCATGAATTGAATCATGAATCATGAATCATGAATCATAAATTGAACAATGAATCATGAATCATGAATTGAATCATGAATCATGAATCATGAGTCAAGAATCATGAATCGAATCATGAATCATGAATCATGAATTATGAATTGAATCATGAATCATGAATCATGAATCATGAATCATGAATTGAATCATGAATCATGAATCATGAATCATGAATTGAATCATGAATCATGAATCATGAATCGAATCATGAATCATGAATCAAGAATCATGAATCGAATCATGAATCTTGAATCATGAATCATGAATTCAATCATGAATCATGAATTATGAATCATGAATTGAATCATGAATCATGAATTGAACCATGAATCATGAATTATGAATCATGAATTGAATCATGAATCATGAATTGAACCATGAATCATGAATTATGTATTGAATCCTGAATTGAATCATGAATTGAATCATGAATCATGAATTGAATCATGAATCATGAATCATGAATTGAATCATGAATAATGAATCATGAAATGAAACATGAATCAAGAATCATAAATTGAATCATGAATCATGAATTGAATCATGAATCATGAATCATGAATCGAATCATGAATCATGAAACATGAATTGAATCATGAAACATGAATTGAATCATGAATCATGAATTGAATCATGAATCATGATTTGAATTGAATCATGAATCAGGAAACATGAATTGAATCATGAATCATGAATCATGAATTGAATCATGAATCATGAATCATGAATTGAATCCTGAATTGAATCATGAATCATGAATCATGAATTGAATCATGAATCATGAATCATGAAATGAAACATGAATCAAGAATCATAAATTGAATCATGAATCATGAATTGAATCATGAATCATGAATCATGAATCGAATCATGAATCATGAAACATGAATTGAATCATGAATCATGAATTGAATCATGAATCATGATTTATGAATTATGAATTGAATCATGAATCATGAATTGAATCATAAATCATGAATTATGAATCATGAATCATGAAATGAATCATGAATTGAATCATGAATTCAATCATGAATCATGAATCATAAATTGAATCATGAATCATGAATCATGAATTGAATCATGAATTTAATCATGAATCATGAATCGAATCATGAATCATGAATTAAATCATGAATCATGAATCATGAATTGAATCATGAATTGAATCATGGATCATGAATCATGAATCGAATCATGAATCATGAATCATGAATTGAATCATGAATCATGAATCATGAATTGAATCATGAATCATGAATCATGAATCATGAATAATGAATTGATTCATGAATCATGAATCATGAATTGAATCATGAATCATGAATCATGAATTGAATCATGAATCATGAATCATGAATCATGAATCGAATCATGAATCATAAATTGAATCATGAATTTAATCATGAATCATGAATCGAATCATGAATCATGAATTAAATCATGAATCATGAATCATGAATTGAATCATGAATTTAATCATGGATCATGAATCATGAATCGAATCATGAATCATGAATCATGAATTGAATCATGAATCATGAATTGAATCATGAATCATGAATCATGAATCATGAATCATGAATTGAATCATTAATCATGAATCATGAATCATGAATCATGAATTGAATCATGAATCATTAATCATGAATCGAATCATGAATCATGAATCAAGAATCATGAAACGAATCATGAATCATGAATTGAATCATGAATCATGAATTGAATCATGAATCATGAATCATGAATCATGAATCATGAATCGAATCATGAATCATGAATTAAATCATAAATTATTAATCATGAATTGAATCATGAATTAAATAATAAATTATTAATCATGAATTGAATCATGAATCGAATCATGAATCATGAATTATGAATCGAATCATGAATCATGAATTAAATCATAAATTAGTAATCATGAATTGAATCATGAATTAAATAATAAATTATTAATCATGAATTGAATCATGAATCGAATCATGAATCATGAATCATGAATTGTATCATGAATCATGAATCATGAAACATGAATTGAATCATGAATCATAAATCAAGAGTCATGAATCGAATCATGAATCATTAATCGAATCATGAATCATGAATTATAAATTGAATCATGAATCATGAATCATGAATCAAGAATTGAATCATGAATCATGAATCATGAATCATGAATCATGAATCATGAAGTGAATCATGAATCATGAATCATGAATCGAATCATGAATCATGAATCAAAAATCATGAATCGAATCATGAATCATGAATTGAATCATGAATCATGAATCATGAATTGAATCATGAATCATGAATCATGAATTGAATCATGAATCATGATTTATGAATCGAATCATGAATCAACAATCTTGAATCGAATCATGAATCATGAAATGAATCATGAATCATGAATCATTAATCGAATCATGAATCATGAATCATGAATTGAATCATGAATCATGAATCATGAATTAAATCCAGAATCATAAATTGACTCATGAATTGAATCATGAATCATGAATCATGAATCATAAATTGAACCATGAATCATGAATTGAATCATGAATCATGAATCATGAATTGAATCATGAATCATGAATCATGAATTGAATCATGAATTGAATCATGAATCATGAATCATGAATTGAATCATGAATTGAATCATGAATCATGAATCATGAATTGAATCATGAATCATGAATCATGAATTGAATCATGAATCATGAATCGAATCATGAATCATGAAATGAATCATGAATCGAATCATGAATCATCAATCATGAATTGAATCATGAATCATGAATCATGAATTGAATCATGAATCATGAATCGAATCATGAATCATGAAATGAATCATGAATCGAATCATGAATCATCAATCATGAATTGAATCATGAATCATGAATCGAATCATGAATCATCAATCATGAATTGAATCATGAATCATGAATCGAATCATGAATCGAATCATGAATCTTGAATCATGAATTGAATCATGAATCATGAATTATAAATTGAATCATGAATCATGAATCATGAATCATGAATCAAGAATTGAATCATGAATCATGAATCATGAATCATGAATCATGAAGTGAATCATGAATCATGAATCATGAATCGAATCATGAATCATGAATTGAATCATGAATCATGAATCATGAATTGAATCATGAATCATGAATCATGAATCATGAATTGAATCATGAATCATGATTTATGAATCGAATCATGAATCAACAATCTTAAATCGAATCATGAATCATGAATTGAATCATGAATCATGAATCATGAATTGAATCATGAATAATGAATCATGAAATGAAACATGAATCAAGAATCATAAATTGAATCATGAATCATGAATTGAATCATGAATCATGAATCATGAATCGAATCATGAATCATGAAACATGAATTGAATCATGAAACATGAATTGAATCATGAATTGAATCATGAATCATGATTTGAATTGAATCATGAATCAGGAAACATGAATTGAATCATGAATCATGAATCATGAATTGAATCATGAATCATGAATCATGAATTGAATCCTGAATTGAATCATGAATCATGAATCATGAATTGAATCATGAATCATGAATCATGAAATGAAACATGAATCAAGAATCATAAATTGAATCATGAATCATGAATTGAATCATGAATCATGAATCATGAATCGAATCATGAATCATGAAACATGAATTGAATCATGAATCATGAATTGAATCATGAATCATGATTTATGAATTATGAATTGAATCATGAATCATGAATTGAATCATAAATCATGAATTATGAATCATGAATCATGAATCATGAATCATGAATCATGAATTGAATCATTAATCATGAATCATGAATCATGAATCATGAATTGAATCATGAATCATTAATCATGAATCGAATCATGAATCATGAATCAAGAATCATGAAACGAATCATGAATCATGAATTGAATCATGAATCATGAATTGAATCATGAATCATGAATCATGAATCATGAATCATGAATCGAATCATGAATCATGAATTAAATCATAAATTATTAATCATGAATTGAATCATGAATCATGAATTAAATCATAAATTATTAATCATGAATTGAATCATGAATCGAATCATGAATCATGAATCATGAATTGTATCATGAATCATGAATCATGAAACATGAATTGAATCATGAATCATAAATCAAGAGTCATGAATCGAATCATGAATCATGAATTATAAATTGAATCATGAATCATGAATCATGAATCATGAATCAAGAATTGAATCATGAATCATGAATCATGAATCATGAATTGAATCATGAATCATGAATCATGAATTGAATCCTGAATTGAATCATGAATCATGAATCATGAATTGAATCATGAATCATGAATCATGAAATGAAACATGAATCAAGAATCATAAATTGAATCATGAATCATGAATTGAATCATGAATCATGAATCATGAATCGAATCATGAATCATGAAACATGAATTGAATCATGAATCATGAATTGAATCATGAATCATGATTTATGAATTATGAATTGAATCATGAATCATGAATTGAATCATAAATCATGAATTATGAATCATGAATCATGAATTGAATCATGAATTGAATCATGAATTCAATCATGAATCATGAATCATAAATTGAATCATGAATCATGAATCATGAATTGAATCATGAATTTAATCATGAATCATGAATCGAATCATGAATCATGAATTAAATCATGAATCATGAATCATGAATTGAATCATGAATTGAATCATGGATCATGAATCATGAATCGAATCATGAATCATGAATCATGAATTGAATCATGAATCATGAATCATGAATTGAATCATGAATCATGAATCATGAATCATGAATAATGAATTGATTCATGAATCATGAATCATGAATTGAATCATGAATCATGAATCATGAATTGAATCATGAATCATGAATCATGAATCATGAATCGAATCATGAATCATGAATCATGAATCATAAATTGAATCATGAATTTAATCATGAATCATGAATCGAATCATGAATCATGAATTAAATCATGAATCATGAATCATGAATTGAATCATGAATTTAATCATGGATCATGAATCATGAATCGAATCATGAATCATGAATCATGAATTGAATCATGAATCATGAATTGAATCATGAATCATGAATCATGAATCATGAATCATGAATCATGAATTGAATCATTAATCATGAATCATGAATCATGAATCATGAATTGAATCATGAATCATTAATCATGAATCGAATCATGAATCATGAATCAAGAATCATGAAACGAATCATGAATCATGAATTGAATCATGAATCATGAATTGAATCATGAATCATGAATCATGAATCATGAATCATGAATCGAATCATGAATCATGAATTAAATCATAAATTATTAATCATGAATTGAATCATGAATTAAATAATAAATTATTAATCATGAATTGAATCATGAATCGAATCATGAATCATGAATCATGAATCGAATCATGAATCATGAATTAAATCATAAATTATTAATCATGAATTGAATCATGAATTAAATAATAAATTATTAATCATGAATTGAATCATGAATCGAATCATGAATCATGAATCATGAATTGTATCATGAATCATGAATCATGAAACATGAATTGAATCATGAATCATAAATCAAGAGTCATGAATCGAATCATGAATCATTAATCGAATCATGAATCATGAATTAAATCATAAATTATTAATCATGAATTGAATCATGAATCATGAATTAAATCATAAATTATTAATCATGAATTGAATCATGAATCGAATCATGAATCATGAATCATGAATTGTATCATGAATCATGAATCATGAAACATGAATTGAATCATGAATCATAAATCAAGAGTCATGAATCGAATCATGAATCATGAATCATGAATTGAATCCTGAATTGAATCATGAATCATGAATCATGAATTGAATCATGAATCATGAATCATGAAATGAAACATGAATCAAGAATCATAAATTGAATCATGAATCATGAATTGAATCATGAATCATGAATCATGAATCGAATCATGAATCATGAAACATGAATTGAATCATGAATCATGAATTGAATCATGAATCATGATTTATGAATTATGAATTGAATCATGAATCATGAATTGAATCATAAATCATGAATTAAATCATGAATCATGAATCATGAATTGAATCATGAATTGAATCATGAATCATGAATCATGAATCGAATCATGAATCATGAATCATGGATTGAATCATGAATCATGAATCATGAATTGAATCATGAATTTAATCATGAATCATGAATCGAATCATGAATCATGAATTAAATCATGAATCATGAATCATGAATTGAATCATGAATTGAATCATGAATCATGAATCATGAATCGAATCATGAATCATGAATCATGGATTGAATCATGAATCATGAATCATGAATTGAATCATGAATCATGAATCATGAATCATGAATAATGAATTGATTCATGAATCATGAATCATGAATTGAATCATGAATCATGAATCATGAATTGAATCATGAATCATGAATCATGAATCATAAATTGAATCATGAATTTAATCATGAATCATGAATCGAATCATGAATCATGAATTAAATCATGAATCATGAATCATGAATTGAATCATGAATTTAATCATGGATCATGAATCATGAATCGAATAATGAATCATGAATCATGAATTGAATCATGAATCATGAATTGAATCATGAATCATGAATCATGAATCATGAATCATGAATCATGAATTGAATCATTAATCATGAATCATGAATCATGAATCATGAATTGAATCATGAATCATTAATCATGAATCGAATCATGAATCATGAATCAAGAATCATGAAACGAATCATGAATCATGAATTGAATCATGAATCATGAATTGAATCATGAATCATGAATCATGAATCATGAATCATGAATCGAATCATGAATCATGAATTAAATCATAAATTATTAATCATGAATTGAATCATGAATCATGAATTAAATCATAAATTATTAATCATGAATTGAATCATGAATCGAATCATGAATCATGAATCATGAATTGTATCATGAATCATGAATCATGAAACATGAATTGAATCATGAATCATAAATCAAGAGTCATGAATCGAATCATGAATCATGAATTATAAATTGAATCATGAATCATGAATCATGAATCATGAATCAAGAATTGAATCATGAATCATGAATCATGAATCATGAATTGAATCATGAATCATGAATCATGAATTGAATCCTGAATTGAATCATGAATCATGAATCATGAATTGAATCATGAATCATGAATCATGAAATGAAACATGAATCAAGAATCATAAATTGAATCATGAATCATGAATTGAATCATGAATCATGAATCATGAATCGAATCATGAATCATGAAACATGAATTGAATCATGAATCATGAATTGAATCATGAATCATGATTTATGAATTATGAATTGAATCATGAATCATGAATTGAATCATAAATCATGAATTATGAATCATGAATCATGAATTGAATCATGAATTGAATCATGAATTCAATCATGAATCATGAATCATAAATTGAATCATGAATCATGAATCATGAATTGAATCATGAATTTAATCATGAATCATGAATCGAATCATGAATCATGAATTAAATCATGAATCATGAATCATGAATTGAATCATGAATTGAATCATGGATCATGAATCATGAATCGAATCATGAATCATGAATCATGAATTGAATCATGAATCATGAATCATGAATTGAATCATGAATCATGAATCATGAATCATGAATAATGAATTGATTCATGAATCATGAATCATGAATTGAATCATGAATCATGAATCATGAATTGAATCATGAATCATGAATCATGAATCATGAATCGAATCATGAATCATGAATCATGAATCATAAATTGAATCATGAATTTAATCATGAATCATGAATCGAATCATGAATCATGAATTAAATCATGAATCATGAATCATGAATTGAATCATGAATTTAATCATGGATCATGAATCATGAATCGAATCATGAATCATGAATCATGAATTGAATCATGAATCATGAATTGAATCATGAATCATGAATCATGAATCATGAATCATGAATCATGAATTGAATCATTAATCATGAATCATGAATCATGAATCATGAATTGAATCATGAATCATTAATCATGAATCGAATCATGAATCATGAATCAAGAATCATGAAACGAATCATGAATCATGAATTGAATCATGAATCATGAATTGAATCATGAATCATGAATCATGAATCATGAATCATGAATCGAATCATGAATCATGAATTAAATCATAAATTATTAATCATGAATTGAATCATGAATTAAATAATAAATTATTAATCATGAATTGAATCATGAATCGAATCATGAATCATGAATCATGAATCGAATCATGAATCATGAATTAAATCATAAATTATTAATCATGAATTGAATCATGAATTAAATAATAAATTATTAATCATGAATTGAATCATGAATCGAATCATGAATCATGAATCATGAATTGTATCATGAATCATGAATCATGAAACATGAATTGAATCATGAATCATAAATCAAGAGTCATGAATCGAATCATGAATCATTAATCGAATCATGAATCATGAATTATAAATTAAATCATGAATCATGAATCATGAATCATGAATCAAGAATTGAATCATGAATCATGAATCATGAATCATGAATCATGAATCATGAAGTGAATCATGAATCATGAATCATGAATCGAATCATGAATCATGAATCAAAAATCATGAATCGAATCATGAATCATGAATTGAATCATGAATCATGAATCATGAATTGAATCATGAATCATGAATTGAATCATGAATCATGATTTATGAATCGAATCATGAATCAACAATCTTGAATCGAATCATGAATCATGAAATGAATCATGAATCATGAATCATGAATCATGAATCATTAATCGAATCATGAATCATGAATCATGAATTGAATCATGAATCATGAATCATGAATTAAATCCAGAATCATAAATTGACTCATGAATTGAATCATGAATCATGAATCATAAATTGAACCATGAATCATGAATTGAATCATGAATCATGAATCATGAATTGAATCATGAATTGAATCATGAATCATGAATCATGAATTGAATCATGAATTGAATCATGAATCATGAATCATGAATTGAATCATGAATCATGAATCATGAATTGAATCATGAATCATGAATCGAATCATGAATCATGAAATGAATCATGAATAGAATCATGAATCATCAATCATGAATTGAATCATGAATCATGAATCATGAATTGAATCATGAATCATGAATCGAATCATGAATCATGAAATGAATCATGAATCGAATCATGAATCATCAATCATGAATTGAATCATGAATCATGAATCGAATCATGAATCATCAATCATGAATTGAATCATGAATCATGAATCGAATCATGAATCGAATCATGAATCTTGAATCATGAATTGAATCATGAATCATGAATTATAAATTGAATCATGAATCATGAATCATGAATCATGAATCAAGAATTGAATCATGAATCATGAATCATGAATCATGAATCATGAATCATGAATCATGAATCATGAATCATGAATCGAATCATGAATCATGAATTGAATCATGAATCATGAATCATGAATTGAATCATGAATCATGAATAATGAATCATGAATTGAATCATGAATCATGATTTATGAATCGAATCATGAATCAACAATCTTAAATCGAATCATGAATCATGAATTGAATCATGAATCATGAATCATGAATTGAATCATGAATAATGAATCATGAAATGAAACATGAATCAAGAATCATAAATTGAATCATGAATCATGAATTGAATCATGAATCATGAATCATGAATCGAATCATGAATCATGAAACATGAATTGAATCATGAAACATGAATTGAATCATGAATTGAATCATGAATCATGATTTGAATTGAATCATGAATCAGGAAACATGAATTGAATCATGAATCATGAATCATGAATTGAATCATGAATCATGAATCATGAATTGAATCCTGAATTGAATCATGAATCATGAATCATGAATTGAATCATGAATCATGAATCATGAAATGAAACATGAATCAAGAATCATAAATTGAATCATGAATCATGAATTGAATCATGAATCATGAATCATGAATCGAATCATGAATCATGAAACATGAATTGAATCATGAATCATGAATTGAATCATGAATCATGATTTATGAATTATGAATTGAATCATGAATCATGAATTGAATCATAAATCATGAATTATGAATCATGAATCATGAATTGAATCATGAATTGAATCATGAATTGAATCATGAATCATGAATCATAAATTGAATCATGAATCATGAATCATGAATTGAATCATGAATTTAATCATGAATCATGAATCGAATCATGAATCATGAATTAAATCATGAATCATGAATCATGAATTGAATCATGAATTGAATCATGAATCATGAATCATGAATCGAATCATGAATCATGAATCATGGATTGAATCATGAATCATGAATCATGAATTGAATCATGAATCATGAATCATGAATCATGAATAATGAATTGAATCATGAATCATGAATCATGAATTGAATCATGAATCATGAATCATGAATTGAATCATGAATCATGAATCATGAATCATAAATTGAATCATGAATTTAATCATGAATCATGAATCGAATCATGAATCATGAATTAAATCATGAATCATGAATCATGAATTGAATCATGAATTTAATCATGGATCATGAATCATGAATCGAATAATGAATCATGAATCATGAATTGAATCATGAATCATGAATTGAATCATTAATCATGAATCATGAATCATGAATCATGAATTGAATCATGAATCATTAATCATGAATCGAATCATGAATCATGAATCAAGAATCATGAAACGAATCATGAATCATGAATTGAATCATGAATCATGAATTGAATCATGAATCATGAATCATGAATCATGAATCACGAATCGAATCATGAATCATGAATTAAATCATAAATTATTAATCATGAATTGAATCATGAATCATGAATTAAATCATAAATTATTAATCATGAATTGAATCATGAATCGAATCATGAATCATGAATCATGAATTGTATCATGAATCATGAATCATGAAACATGAATTGAATCATGAATCATAAATCAAGAGTCATGAATCGAATCATGAATCATTAATCGAATCATGAATCATGAATTATAAATTGAATCATGAATCATGAATCATGAATCATGAATCAAGAATTGAATCATGAATCATGAATCATGAATCATGAATCATGAAGTGAATCATGAATCATGAATCATGAATCGCATCATGAATCATGAATCAAAAATCATGAATCGAATCATGAATCATGAATTGAATCATGAATCATGAATCATGAATTGAATCATGAATCATGAATCATGAATCATGAATTGAATCATGAATCATGAATCATGAATCGAATCATGAATCATGAATCATGAATTGAATCATGAATCATGAATCATGAATCATGAATTAAATCCAGAATCATAAATTGACTCATGAATTGAATCATGAATCATGAATCATGAATCATAAATTGAACCATGAATCATGAATTGAATCATGAATCATGAATCATGAATTGAATCATGAATTGAATCATGAATCATGAATCATGAATTGAATCATGAATTGAATCATGAATCATGAATCATGAATTGAATCATGAATCATGAATCATGAATTGAATCATGAATCATGAATCGAATCATGAATCATGAAATGAATCATGAATCGAATCATGAATCATCAATCACGAATTGAATCATGAATCATGAATCGAATCATGAATCGAATCATGAATCTTGAATCATGAATTGAATCATGAATCATGAATTATAAATTGAATCATGAATCATGAATCATGAATCATGAATCAAGAATTGAATCATGAATCATGAATCATGAATCATGAATCATGAAGTGAATCATGAATCATGAATCATGAATCGAATCATGAATCATGAATTGAATCATGAATCATGAATCATGAATTGAATCATGAATCATGAATCATGAATCATGAATTGAATCATGAATCATGATTTATGAATCAAATCATGAATCAACAATCTTAAATCGAATCATGAATCATGAAATGAATCATGAATCATGAATCATGAATCATGAATCATTAATCGAATCATGAATCATTAATTGAATCATGAATCATGAATCATGAATCATGAATTAAATCCAGAATCATAAATTGAATCATGAATTGAATCATGAATCATGAATCATGAATCATAAATTGAACAATGAATCATGAATCATGAATTGAATCATGAATCATGAATCATGAGTCAAGAATCATGAATCGAATCATGAATCATGAATCATGAATTATGAATTGAATCATGAATCATGAATCATGAATCATGAATCATGAATTGAATCATGAATCATGAATCATGAATCATGAATTGAATCATGAATCATGAATCATGAATCGAATCATGAATCATGAATCAAGAATCATGAATCGAATCATGAATCTTGAATCATGAATCATGAATTCAATCATGAATCATGAATTATGAATCATGAATTGAATCATGAATCATGAATTGAACCATGAATCATGAATTATGAATCATGAATTGAATCATGAATCATGAATTGAACCATGAATCATGAATTATGTATCATGAATTGAATCATGAATCATGAATTGAATCATGAATCATGAATCATAATTCGAATCATAATTCATGAATTAAATCATGAATCATGAATTGAATCATGTATCATGAATCATGAATTGAATCATGAATCATGAATCATGAATTGAATCATGAATCATGAATCATGAATCATGGATTGAATCATGAATCATGAATCATGATATGAATCACGAATCATGAATCATGAATCGAATCATGAATCATGAATTGAATCATGAATCATGAATCATGAATCGAATCATGAATTGAATCATGAATCATGAATCGAATCATGAATCATGAAACATGAATTGAATCATGAATCATGAATCATGAATCATGAATTGAATCATGAATCATGAATTGAATAATAAATCATGAATCATGAATCGAATCATGAATCATGAATCATGAATTGAATCATGAATCATGAATCATGAATCATGAATTGAATCATGAATCATGAATCATGAATTGAATAATAAATCATGAATCATGAATCATGAATTGAATCATAAATCTTGAATCATGAATTGAATCATGAATCATGAATCATGAATTGAATCATGAATCATGAATCGAATCATGAATTGAATCATGAAGCATGAATCGAATCATAAATCATGAATTATGAATCATGAATTGAATCATGAATCATGAATCGAATCATGAATCATGAATTGAATCATGAATCGAAACATGAATCATGGATCATGAATTGAATCATGAATCATGAATCGAATCATGAATCTTAAATCATGAATTGAATCATGAATTATAAATTAAATCATGAATCATGAATCATGAATTGAATCATGAATTGAATCATGAATCATGAATCATGAATTGAATCATAATTCATGAATCATGAATCATGAATTGAATAATGAATCATGAATCATGAATCATGAATTGAATCATGAATCATGAATTGAATCATGAATCATGAATCATGAATTGAATCATGAATCATTAATCATGAATTGAATCATGAATCATGAATCATTAATTGAATCATGAATTTAATCATAAATCATGAATCATGAATCATGAATTGAATCATGAATCATGAATTGAATCATGAATCATGAATCATGAATTGAATCATGAATCATGAATCATGAATCATGAATCATGAATTGAATCATGAATCATGAATCATGAATCATAAATTGAATCATGAATCATGAATCATGAATTGAATCATGAATTGAATCATGAATCATGAATCATAAATTGAATCATGAATCATTAATCATGAATTGAATCATGAATCATGAATCGAATCATGATTCATGAATTGAATGACGAATCGAATCATGAATCATGAATCATGAATTGAATCATGAATCATGAATCATGAATCGAATCATGAATCATGAATTTAATCATGAATCATGAATCGAATCATGAATCATGAATTGAATCACGAATCGAATCATGAATCATGAATCATGAATTGAATCATGAATCATAATTCGAATCATGAATCATGAATTTAATCATGAATCATGAATTGAATCATGAATCATGAATTGAATCATGAATCATGAATCATGAATTGAATCATGAATTTAATCATGAATCATAAATTGAAACATGAATTAAATTATGAATCATGATTCATGAATCATGAATTGAATCATGAATTGAATCATGAATCATGAATCGAATCATGAATCATGAAATGAATCATGAATCGAATCATGAATCATCAATCACGAATTGAATCATGAATCATGAATCGAATCATGAATCGAATCATGAATCTTGAATCATGAATTGAATCATGAATCATGAATTATAAATTGAATCATGAATCATGAATCATGAATCAAGAATTGAATCATGAATCATGAATCATGAATCATGAATCATGAAGTGAATCATGAATCATGAATCATGAATCGAATCATGAATCATGAATTGAATCATGAATCATGAATCATGAATTGAATCATGAATCATGAATCATGAATCATGAATTGAATCATGAATCATGATTTATGAATCGAATCATGAATCAACAATCTTAAATCGAATCATGAATCATGAAATGAATCATGAATCATGAATCATGAATCATTAATCGAATCATGAATTGAATCATGAATCATGAATCATGAATCATGAATTAAATCCAGAATCATAAATTGAATCATGAATTGAATCATGAATCATGAATCATGAATCATAAATTGAACAATGAATCATGAATCATGAATTGAATCATGAATCATGAATCATGAGTCAAGAATCATGAATCGAATCATGAATCATGAATCATGAATTATGAATTGAATCATGAATCATGAATCATGAATCATGAATCATGAATTGAATCATGAATCATGAATCATGAATCATGAATTGAATCATGAATCATGAATCATGAATCGAATCATGAATCATGAATCAAGAATCATGAATCGAATCATGAATCTTGAATCATGAATCATGAATTCAATCATGAATCATGAATTATGAATCATAAATTGAATCATGAATCATGAATTGAACCATGAATCATGAATTATGAATCATGAATTGAATCATGAATCATGAATTGAACCATGAATCATGAATTATGTATCATGAATTGAATCATGAATCATGAATTGAATCATGAATCATGAATCATAATTCGAATCATAATTCATGAATTAAATCACGAATCATGAATTGAATCATGTATCATGAATCATGAATTGAATCATGAATCATGAATCATGAATTGAATCATGAATCATGAATCATGAATCATGGATTGAATCATGAATCATGAATCATGATATGAATCACGAATCATGAATCATGAATCGAATCATGAATCATGAATTGAATCATGAATCATGAATCATGAATCGAATCATAAATTGAATCATGAATCATGAATCATGAATCGAATCATGAATCATGAAACATGAATTGAATCATGAATCATGAATCATGAATCATGAATTGAATCATGAATCATGAATCATGAATTGAATAATAAATCATGAATCATGAATCGAATCATGAATCATGAATCATGAATTGAATCATGAATCATGAATCATGAATCATGAATTGAATCATGAATCATGAATCATGAATTGAATAATAAATCATGAATCATGAATCATGAATTGAATCATAAATCTTGAATCATGAATTGAATCATGAATCATGAATCATGAATCATGAATTGAATCATGAATCATGAATCGAATCATGAATTGAATCATGAAGCATGAATCGAATCATAAATCATGAATTATGAATCATGAATTGAATCATGAATCATGAATCGAATCATGAATCATGAATTGAATCATGAATCGAAACATGAATCATGAATCATGAATTGAATCATGAATCATGAATCGAATCATGAATCTTAAATCATGAATTGAATCATGAATTATAAATTAAATCATGAATCATGAATCATGAATTGAATCATGAATTGAATCATGAATCATGAATCATGAATTGAATCATAATTCATGAATCATGAATCATGAATTGAATAATGAATCATGAATCATGAATCATGAATTGAATCATGAATCATGAATTGAATCATGAATCATGAATCATGAATTGAATCATGAATCATGAATCATGAATTGAATCATAATTCATGAATCATTAATTGAATCATGAATTTAATCATAAATCATGAATCATGAATTGAATCATGAATCATGAATCATGAATTGAATCATGAATCATGAATCATGAATCATGAATTATGAATTGAATCATGAATCATGAATCATGAATCTTAAATTGAATCATGAATCATGAATCATGAATTGAATCATGAATTGAATCATGAATCATGAATCATGAATTGAATCATGAATCATTAATCATGAATTGAATCATGAATCATGAATCGAATCATGAATCATGAATTGAATCACGAATCGAATCATGAATCATGAATCATGAATTGAATCATGAATCATGAATCATGAATCGAATCATGAATCATGAATTTAATCATGAATCATGAATCGAATCATTAATCATGAATTGAATCACGAATCGAATCATGAATCATGAATTATGAATTGAATCATGAATCATGAATCATGAATCGAATCATGAATCATGAATTTAATCATGAATCATGAATTGAATCATGAATCATGAATTGAATCATGAATCATGAATCATGAATTGAATCATGAATTTAATCATGAATCATAAATTGAAACATGAATTAAATTATGAATCATGATTCATGAATCATGAATTGAATCATGAATTGAATCATGAATCATGAATCATGAATTGAATCATGATTCATGAATCATGAATTGAATCATGAATCATGAATCATGAATCATGAATTATGAATCATGAATTGAATCATGATTCATGAATCATGAATTGAATCATGAATCATGAATTATGAATCATGAATTGAATCATGAATCATGAATCATGAATTGAATCATGAATCATGAATCGAATCATGAATCATGAATCATGAATCATGAATCATGAATCGAATCATGAATCATGAATCATGAATTGAATCATGAATCATATATCATGAATCGAATCATGAATCATGAATCAAGAATCATGAATCGATTCATGAATCATGAATCGAATCATGAATCTTGAATCATGAATTGAATCATGAATCATGAATTGAATCATGAATCTAGAATCATGAATCGAATCATGAATCATGAATCAAGAATCATGAATTGAATCATGAATCATGAATCAAGAATCATTAATCATGAATTGAATCATGAATCATGAATCGAATCATGAATCATGAATCATGAATCTTGAATCATGAATCATGAATTGAATCATGAATCATGAATCATGAATCATGAATTGAATCATGAATCATGAATCATGAATTGAATCATGAATCTTGATTCATGAATCATGAATCATGAATTCAATCATAAATCATGAATTGAATCATGAATCATGAATCATGAATCGAATTATAAATCATGAATCATGAATCATGAATTGAATCATGAATCATGAATCATGAATTGAATCATGAATCATGAATCATGAATCATAAATCATGAATTAAACCATGAATCATTAATCATGAATTATGAATTGAATCATGAATCATGAATCATGAATCATGAATCATGAATCATGAATTGAATCATGAATCATGAATTGAATCATGAATCATTAATCATGAATCGAATCATGAATCATGAATTAAGAATCATGAAATGAATCATGAATCATGAATTGAATCATGAATCATGAATCATAAATTGAATCATGAATCATGAATCATGAATCGAATAATGAATCATGAATCATGAATCATGAATCATGAATTGAATCATGAATCATGAATTGAATCATGAATCATGAATCATGAATCATGAATTGAATCATGAATCATTAATCTTGAATTGAATCAGGATTCGAATCATGAATTGAATCATGAATCATGAATTGAATCATGAATCCTGAATTATGAATCATGAATTGAATCATGAATTGAATCATGAATCATAAATTGAATCATAAATTAAATTATGAATCATGAATCATGAATCATAAATTGAATCATGAATTGAATCATGAATCATGAATCGAATCATGAATCATGAATCATGAATTGAATCATGAATCATGATTCATGAATCGAATCATGAATCATGAATTGAATCATGAATCATGAATTGAATCATGAATCATGAATTGAATCATGAATCATGAATTGAATCATGAATTGAATCATGATTCATGAATCATGAATCATGAATCATAAATTGAATCATGAATCATGAATTGAATCATGAATCATGAATCATGAATTGAATCATGAATCATGAATCATGAATTGAATCATGAATCATGAATCGAATCATGAATCGAATCATGAATCGAATCATGAATCATGAATCATGAATTGAATCATAAATCATGAATCAAGAATTGAATCATGAATCATGAATCATGAATCATGAAGTGAATCATGAATCATGAATTATGAATCGAATCATGAATCATGAATCAAAAATCATGAATCGAATCATGAATCATGAATCATGAATTGAATCATGAATCATGAATCATGAATCATGAATTGAATCATGAATCATGATTTATGAATCGAATCATGAATCAAGAATCTTGAATCGAATCATGAATCATGAAATGAATCATGAATCATGAATCATGAATCATTAATCGAATCATGAATCATGAATCATGAATCATGAATCGAATCATGAATCATGAATCAAAAATCATGAATCGAATCATGAATCATGAATCATGAATCATGAATCATGAATTGAATTATGAATCATGATTTATGAATCGAATCATAAATCAAGAATCTTGAATCAAATCATGAATCATGAAATGAATCATGAATCATGAATCATGAATCATGAATCATGAATCATTAATCGAATCATGAATCATGAATCATGAATCATGAATTATGAATTAAATCCAGAATCATAAATTGAATCATGAATTGAATCATGAATCATGAATCATGAATCATAAATTGAACCATGAATAATGAATCATGAATTGAATCATGAATCATGAATCATGAATCGAATCATGAATCATGAGTCAAGAATCATGAATCGAATCATGAATCATGAATCATGAATTATGAATTGAATCATGAATCATGAATCATTAATCGAATCATGAATCATGAATCGAATCATGAATCATGAATCAAAAATCATGAATCCAGAATCATAAATTGAATCATGAATTGAATCATGAATCATGAATCATGAATCATGAATTGAACCATGAATCATGAATCATGAATTGAATCATGAATCATGAATCATGAATCGAATCATGAATCATGAAAGGAATCATGAATCGAATCATGAATCATGAATCATGAATTATGAATTGAATCATGAATCATGAATCATGAATCATGAATTGAATCATGAATCATGAATCATGAATCATGAATTGAATCATGAATCATGAATCATGAATCGAATCATGAATCATGAATCAAGAATCATGAATCGAATCATGAATCTTGAATCATGAATCATGAATTCAATCATGAATCATGAATTATGAATCATGAATTGAATCATGAATCATGATTCATGAATCGAATCATGAATCATGAATTGAATCATGAATCATGAATCATGAATTGAATCATGAATCATGAATTGAATCATGAATCATGAATTGAATCATGAATTGAATCATGAATCATGAATCATGAATCATGAATCATAAATTGAATCATGAATCATGAATCATGAATTGAATCATGAATCATGAATCATGAATTGAATCATGAATCATGAATCATGAATTGAATCATGAATCATGAATCGAATCATGAATCATGAATTATGAATCGAATCATGAATCATGAATCAAAAATCATGAATCGAATCATGAATCATGAATCATGAATTGAATCATGAATCATGAATCATGAATCATGAATTGAATCATGAATCATGATTTATGAATCGAATCATGAATCAAGAATCTTGAATCGAATCATGAATCATGAAATGAATCATGAATCATGAATCATGAATCATTAATCGAATCATGAATCATGAATCATGAATCATGAATTGAATCATGAATTGAATCATGAATCATAAATTGAATCATAAATTAAATTATGAATCATGAATCATGAATCATAAATTGAATCATGAATTGAATCATGAATCATGAATCGAATCATGAATCATGAATCATGAATTGAATCATGAATCATGATTCATGAATCGAATCATGAATCATGAATTGAATCATGAATCATGAATTGAATCATGAATCATGAATTGAATCATGAATCATGAATTGAATCATGAATTGAATCATGATTCATGAATCATGAATCATGAATCATAAATTGAATCATGAATCATGAATTGAATCATGAATCATGAATCATGAATTGAATCATGAATCATGAATCATGAATTGAATCATGAATCATGAATCGAATCATGAATCGAATCATGAATCGAATCATGAATCATGAATCATGAATTGAATCCTTAATCATGATTTAAGAATTGAATCATGAATCATGAATCATGAATCATGAATCATGAAGTGAATCATGAATCATGAATTATGAATCGAATCATGAATCATGAATCAAAAATCATGAATCGAATCATGAATCATGAATCATGAATTGAATCATGAATCATGAATCATGAATCATGAATTGAATCATGAATCATGATTTATGAATCGAATCATGAATCAAGAATCTTGAATCGAATCATGAATCATGAAATGAATCATGAATCATGAATCATGAATCATTAATCGAATCATGAATCATGAATCATGAATCATGAATCGAATCATGAATCATGAATCAAAAATCATGAATCGAATCATGAATCATGAATCATGAATCATGAATCATGAATTGAATTATGAATCATGATTTATGAATCGAATCATAAATCAAGAATCTTGAATCAAATCATGAATCATGAAATGAATCATGAATCATGAATCATGAATCATGAATCATGAATCATTAATCGAATCATGAATCATGAATCATGAATCATGAATTATGAATTAAATCCAGAATCATAAATTGAATCATGAATTGAATCATGAATCATGAATCATGAATCATAAATTGAACCATGAATAATGAATCATGAATTGAATCATGAATCATGAATCATGAATCGAATCATGAATCATGAGTCAAGAATCATGAATCGAATCATGAATCATGAATCATGAATTATGAATTGAATCATGAATCATGAATCATTAATCGAATCATGAATCATGAATCGAATCATGAATCATGAATCAAAAATCATGAATCCAGAATCATAAATTGAATCATGAATTGAATCATGAATCATGAATCATGAATCATGAATTGAACCATGAATCATGAATCATGAATTGAATCATGAATCATGAATCATGAATCGAATCATGAATCATGAAAGGAATCATGAATCGAATCATGAATCATGAATCATGAATTATGAATTGAATCATGAATCATGAATCATGAATCATGAATTGAATCATGAATCATGAATCATGAATCATGAATTGAATCATGAATCATGAATCATGAATCGAATCATGAATCATGAATCAAGAATCATGAATCGAATCATGAATCTTGAATCATGAATCATGAATTCAATCATGAATCATGAATTATGAATCATGAATTGAATCATGAATCATGATTCATGAATCGAATCATGAATCATGAATTGAATCATGAATCATGAATCATGAATTGAATCATGAATCATGAATTGAATCATGAATCATGAATTGAATCATGAATTGAATCATGAATCATGAATCATGAATCATGAATCATAAATTGAATCATGAATCATGAATCATGAATTGAATCATGAATCATGAATCATGAATTGAATCATGAATCATGAATCATGAATTGAATCATGAATCATGAATCGAATCATGAATCATGAATTATGAATCGAATCATGAATCATGAATCAAAAATCATGAATCGAATCATGAATCATGAATCATGAATTGAATCATGAATCATGAATCATGAATCATGAATTGAATCATGAATCATGATTTATGAATCGAATCATGAATCAAGAATCTTGAATCGAATCATGAATCATGAAATGAATCATGAATCATGAATCATGAATCATTAATCGAATCATGAATCATGAATCATGAATCATGAATCGAATCATGAATCATGAATCAAAAATCATGAATCGAATCATGAATCATGAATTGAATCATGAATCATGAATCATGAATCATGAATCATTAATCGAATCATGAATCATGAATCATGAATTGAATCATGAATCATGAATCATGAATCATGAATTAAATCCAGAATCATAAATTGAATCATGAATTGAATCATGAATCATGAATCATGAATTATGAATTGAACCATGAATCATGAATCATGAATCGAATCATGAATCATGAGTCAAGAATCATGAATCGAATCATGAATCATGAATCATGAATTATGAATTGAATCATGAATCATGAATCATTAATCGAATCATGAATCATGAATCATGAATCGAATCATGAATCATGAATCAAAAATCATGAATCCAGAATCATAAATTGAATCATAAATTGAATCATGAATCATGAATCATGAATTGAATCTAGAATCATGAATCATGAATCGAATCATGAATCATGAAAGGAATCATGAATCGAATCATGAATCATGAATCATGAATTATGAATCGAATCATGAATCATGAATCAAGAATCATGAATCGAATCAATAATCTTGAATCATGAATCATGAATTCAATCATGAATCATGAATTATGAATCATGAATTGAATCATGAATCATGAATTGAATCATGAATCATGAATTATGAATCATGAATTGAATCATGAATCATAAATTGAATCATGAATTATGAATCATGAATCGAATCATGTATCATGAATTGAATCATGAATCATGAATTGAATCATGAATCATGAATCATGAATCATGAATTGAATCATGAATCATGATTTATGAATCGAATCATGAATCAAGAATCTTGAATCGAATCATGAATCATGAAATGAATCATGAATCATGAATCATGAATCATTAATCGAATCATGAATCATGAATCATGAATCATGAATCGAATCATGAATCATGAATCAAAAATCATGAATCGAATCATGAATCATGAATTGAATCATGAATCATGAATCATGAATCATGAATCATTAATCGAATCATGAATCATGAATCATGAATTGAATCATGAATCATGAATCATGAATCATGAATTAAATCCAGAATCATAAATTGAATCATGAATTGAATCATGAATCATGAATCATGAATTATGAATTGAACCATGAATCATGAATCGAATCATGAATCATGAGTCAAGAATCATGAATCGAATCATGAATCATGAATCATGAATTATGAATTGAATCATGAATCATGAATCATTAATCGAATCATGAATCATGAATCATGAATCGAATCATGAATCATGAATCAAAAATCATGAATCCAGAATCATAAATTGAATCATAAATTGAATCATGAATCATGAATCATGAATTGAATCTAGAATCATGAATCATGAATCGAATCATGAATCATGAAAGGAATCATGAATCGAATTATGAATCATGAATCATGAATTATGAATCGAATCATGAATCATGAATCAAGAATCATGAATCGAATCAATAATCTTGAATCATGAATCATGAATTCAATCATGAATCATGAATTATGAATCATGAATTGAATCATGAATCATGAATTGAATCATGAATCATGAATTATGAATCATGAATTGAATCATGAATCATAAATTGAATCATGAATTATGAATCATGAATCGAATCATGTATCATGAATTGAATCATGAATCATGAATTGAATCATGTATCATGAATCATGAATTGAATCATGACTTGAATCATGAATCATGAATCATGAATCATGAATTGAATCATGAATCATGATTTATGAATCGAATCATAAATCAAGAATCTTGAATCAAATCATGAATCATGAAATGAATCATGAATCATGATTCATGAATTATGAATCATGAATCGAATCATGAATCATGAATCATGAATTGAATCATGAATCATGAATCATGAATCATGAATTAAATCCAGAATCATAAATTGAATCATGAATTGAATCATGAATCATGAATCATGAATCATAAATTGAACCATGAATCATGAATCATGAATTGAATCATGATTTATGAATCATGAATCGAATCATGAATCATGAGTCAAGAATCATGAATCGAATCATGAATCATGAATCATGAATTATGAATTGAATCATGAATCATGAATCATTAATCGAATCATGAATCATGAATCATGAATCGAATCATGAATCATGAATCAAAAATCATGAATCCAGAATCATAAATTGAATCATAAATTGAATCATGAATCATGAATCATGAATTGAATCTAGAATCATGAATCATGAATCGAATCATGAATCATGAAAGGAATCATGAATCGAATCATGAATCATGAATTATGAATCGAATCATGAATCATGAATCAAGAATCATGAATCGAATCATGAATCTTGAATCATGAATCATGAATTCAATTATGAATCATGAATTATGAATCATGAATTGAATCATGAATCATGAATTGAATCATGAATCATGAATTATGAATCATGAATTGAATCATGAATCATAAATTGAATCATGAATTATGAATCATGAATCGAATCATGTATCATGAATTGAATCATGAATCATGAATTGAATCATGTATCATGAATCATGAATTGAATCATGACTTGAATCATGAATCATGAATCATGAATTGAATCATGAATCATGAATCATGAATCAGGAATTGAATCATGAATCATGAATCATGAATCATGAATTGAATCATGAATCATGATTTATGAATCGAATCATGAATCAAGAATCTTGAATCGAATCATGAATCATGAAATGAATAATGAATCATGAATCATGAATCATGAATCATTAATCGAATCATGAATCATGAATCATGAATCATGAATCATGAATCATGAATCGAATCATGAATCATGAATCAAAAATCATGAATCGAATCATGAATCATGAATCATGAATTGAATCATGAATTAATGAATCATGAATCATGAATTGAATCATGAATCATGATTTATGAATCGAATCATGAATCAAGAATCTTGAATCGAATCATGAATCATGAAATGAATCATGAATCATGAATCATGAATCGTGAATCATTAATCGAATCATGAATCATGAATCATGAATTGAATCATGAATCATGAATCATGAATCGAATCATGAATCATGAATCATGAATTATGAATTGAATCATGAATCATGAATCATGAATCATGAAATGAATCATGAATCATGAATCGTGAATCATTAATCGAATCATGAATCATGAATCATGAATTGAATCATGAATCATGAATTGAATCATGAATCATGAATCATGAATCGAATCATGAATCATGAATCATGAATTATGAATTGAATCATGAATCATGAATCATGAATCATGAATTGAATCATGAATCATGAATCATGAATCATGAATTGAATCATGAATCATGAATCATGAATCGAATCATGAATCATGAATCAAGAATCATGAATCGAATCATGAATCTTGAATCATGAATCATGAATTGAATCATGAATCATGAATTATGAATCATGAATTGAATCATGAATCATGAATTGAATCATGAATCATGAATTATGAATCATGAATTGAATCATGAATCATAAATTGAATCATGAATCATGAATCATGAATCGAATCATAATTCATGAATTGAATCATGAATCATGAATTGAATCATGTATTATGAATCATGAATTGAATCATAAATTGAATCATGAATCATGAATCATGAATTGAATCATGAATCATGAATCATGAATCATGGATTGAATCATGAATCATGAATTGAATCACGAATCATGAATCATGAATCGAATCATGAATCATGAATTGAATAATGAATCATGAATCGAATCATGAATCATGAATTGAATCATGAATCGAAACATGAATCATGAATCATGAATTGAATCATAAATCATGAATCGAATCATGAATCTTAAATCATGAATTGAATCATGAATTATAAATTAAATCATGAATCATAAATCATGAATCATGAATTGAATCATGAATCATGAATCATGAATTGAATCATGAATCATGAATCATGAATTGATTCATCAATCATTAATCATGAATTGAATCAGAATTCGAATCTTGAATTGAATCAGGATTTGAATCATGAATTGAATCATGAATCATGAATTGAATCATGAATCCTGAATTATGAATCATGAATTGAATCATGAATCATGAATTGAATCATGAATCATGAATCATGAATTGAATCATGAATCATGAATCATGAATTGATTCATCAATCATTAATCATGAATTGAATCAGAATTCGAATCTTGAATTGAATCAGGATTTGAATCATGAATTGAATCATGAATCATGAATTGAATCATGAATCCTGAATTATGAATCATGAATTGAATCATGAATCATGAATTGAATCATGAATCATGAATCATGAATCATGAATTGAATCATGCATCATGAATCATGAATCGAATCATGAATCATGAATTTAATCATGAATCATGAATCAAGAATCATGAATCGAATCATGAATCTTGAATCATGAATCATGAATTCAATCATGAATCATGAATTATGAATCATGAATTGAATCATGAATCATGAATTGAATCATGAATCATGAATTATGAATCATGAATTGAATCATGAATCATAAATTGAATCATGAATTATGAATCATGAATCGAATCATGAATCATGAATTGAATCATGAATCATGAATTGAATCATGTATCATGAATCATGAATTGAATCATGACTTGAATCATGAATCATGAATCATGAATTGAATCATGAATCATGATTTATGAATCGAATCATAAATCAAGAATCTTGAATCAAATCATGAATCATGAAATGAATCATGAATCATGATTCATGAATCATGAATCATGAATCGAATCATGAATCATGAATCATGAATTGAATCATGAATCATGAATCATGAATCATGAATTAAATCCAGAATCATAAATTGAATCATGAATTGAATCATGAATCATGAATCATGAATCATAAATTGAACCATGAATCATGAATCATGAATTGAATCATGAGTTATGAATCATGAATCGAATCATGAATCATGAGTCAAGAATCATGAATCGAATCATGAATCATGAATCATGAATTATGAATTGAATCATGAATCATGAATCATTAATCGAATCATGAATCATGAATCATGAATCGAATCATGAATCATGAATCAAAAATCATGAATCCAGAATCATAAATTGAATCATAAATTGAATCATGAATCATGAATCATGAATTGAATCTAGAATCATGAATCATGAATCGAATCATGAATCATGAAAGGAATCATGAATCGAATCATGAATCATGAATTATGAATCGAATCATGAATCATGAATCAAGAATCATGAATCGAATCATGAATCTTGAATCATGAATCATGAATTCAATCATGAATCATGAATTATGAATCATGAATTGAATCATGAATCATGAATTGAATCATGAATCATGAATTATGAATCATGAATTGAATCATGAATCATAAATTGAATCATGAATTATGAATCATGAATCGAATCATGTATCATGAATTGAATCATGAATCATGAATTGAATCATGTATCATGAATCATGAATTGAATCATGACTTGAATCATGAATCATGAATCATGAATTGAATCATGAATCATGAATCATGAATCAGGAATTGAATCATGAATCATGAATCATGAATCATGAATTGAATCATGAATCATGATTTATGAATCGAATCATGAATCAAGAATCTTGAATCGAATCATGAATCATGAAATGAATAATGAATCATGAATCATGAATCATGAATCATTAATCGAATCATGAATCATGAATCATGAATCATGAATCATGAATCATGAATCGAATCATGAATCATGAATCAAAAATCATGAATCGAATCATGAATCATGAATCATGAATTGAATCATGAATTAATGAATCATGAATCATGAATTGAATCATGAATCATGATTTATGAATCGAATCATGAATCAAGAATCTTGAATCGAATCATGAATCATGATTTATGAATCGAATCATGAATCAAGAATCTTGAATCGAATCATGAATCATGAAATGAATCATGAATCATGAATCATGAATCGTGAATCATTAATCGAATCATGAATCATGAATCATGAATTGAATCATGAATCATGAATCATGAATCGAATCATGAATCATGAATCATGAATTATGAATTGAATCATGAATCATGAATCATGAATCATGAAATGAATCATGAATCATGAATCGTGAATCATTAATCGAATCATGAATCATGAATCATGAATTGAATCATGAATCATGAATTGAATCATGAATCATGAATCATGAATCGAATCATGAATCATGAATCATGAATTATGAATCATGAATCATGAATCATGAATTGAATCATGAATCATGAATCATGAATCATGAATTGAATCATGAATCATGAATCATGAATCGAATCATGAATCATGAATCAAGAATCATGAATCGAATCATGAATCTTGAATCATGAATCATGAATTCAATCATGAATCATGAATTATGAATCATGAATTGAATCATGAATCATGAATTGAATCATGAATCATGAATTATGAATCATGAATTGAATCATGAATCATAAATTGAATCATGAATCATGAATCATGAATCGAATCATAATTCATGAATTGAATCATGAATCATGAATTGAATCATGTATTATGAATCATGAATTGAATCATAAATTGAATCATGAATCATGAATCATGAATTGAATCATGAATCATGAATCATGAATCATGGATTGAATCATGAATCATGAATTGAATCACGAATCATGAATCATGAATCGAATCATGAATCATGAATTGAATAATGAATCATGAATCGAATCATGAATCATGAATTGAATCATGAATCGAAACATGAATCATGAATCATGAATTGAATCATAAATCATGAATCGAATCATGAATCTTAAATCATGAATTGAATCATGAATTATAAATTAAATCATGAATCATGAATCATGAATCATGAATTGAATCATGAATCATGAATCATGAATTGAATCATGAATCATGAATCATGAATTGATTCATCAATCATTAATCATGAATTGAATCAGAATTCGAATCTTGAATTGAATCAGGATTTGAATCATGAATTGAATCATGAATCATGAATTGAATCATGAATCCTGAATTATGAATAATGAATTGAATCATGAATCATGAATTGAATCATGAATCATGAATCATGAATCATGAATTGAATCATGCATCATGAATCATGAATCGAATCATGAATCATGAATTTAATCATGAATCATGAATTGAATCATGAATCATGAATTGAATCATGAATCATGAATCATGAATTGAATCATGAATTGAATCATGAATCATAAATTGAATCATGAATTAAATTATGAATCATGATCATGAATCATAAATTGAATCATGAATTGAATCATGAATCATGAATCGAATCATGAATCATGAATCATGATTCATGAATCGAATCATGAATTGAATCATGAATCGAATCATGAATCATGAATCATGATTCATGAATCGAATCATGAATCATGAATCATGATTCATGAATCGAATCATGAATCATGAATTGAATCATGAATCATGAATCATGAATTGAATCATGAATCATGAATTGAATCATGAATTGAATCATGAATCATGAATCATGAATCATGAATCATGAATCATAAATCATGAATTGAATCATGAATCATGAATCATGAATTGAATCATGAATCATGAATTGAATCATGAATTGAATCATGAATCATGAATCATGAATCATGAATCATGAATCATAAATCATGAATTGAATCATGAATTGAATCATGAATCATGAATCATGAATTGAATCATGAATCATGAATCATGAATTGAATCATGAATCATGAATCGAATCATGAATCATGAATTGAATCATGAATTGAATCATGAATCATGAATCGAATCATGAATCATGAATTAAATCATGAATTGAATCATGAATCATGAATCATGAATCATGAATCATGAATCATAAATCATGAATTGAATCATGATTGAATCATGAATCATGAATCATGAATTGAATCATGAATCATGAATCATGAATTGAATCATGATTCATGAATCGAATCATGAATCATGAATTGAATCATGAATCATGAATCATGAATTGAATCATGAATCATGAATTGAATCATGAATTGAATCATGAATCATGAATCATGAATCATGAATCATGAATCATAAATCATGAATTGAATCATGAATCATGAATCATGAATTGAATCATGAATCATGAATTGAATCATGAATTGAATCATGAATCATGAATCATGAATCATGAATCATGAATCATAAATCATGAATTGAATCATGAATTGAATCATGAATCATGAATCATGAATTGAATCATGAATCATGAATCATGAATTGAATCATGAATCATGAATCGAATCATGAATCATGAATTGAATCATGAATTGAATCATGATTGAATCATGAATCATGAATTATAAATTGAATCATGAATCATGAATCAAGAATTGAATCATGAATCATGAATCATGAATCATGAATCATGAATCGAATCATGAATCATGAATTGAATCATGAATCATGAATCATGAATTGAATCATGAATCATGAATCATGAATTGAATCATGAATCATGATTTATGAATCGAATCATGAATCAACAATCTTGAATCGAATCATGAATCATGAAATGAATCATGAATCATGAATCATGAATCATGAATCATTAATCGAATCATGAATCATGAATCATGAATTGAATAATGAATCATGAATCATGAATCATGAATTAAATCCAGAATCATAAATTGAATCATGAATTGAATCATGAATCATGAATCATGAATCATAAATTGAACCATGAATCATGAATCATGAATTGAATCATGAATCATGAATCATGAATTGAATCATGAATTGAATCATGAATCATGAATCATGACATTGAATCATGAATCATGAATCATGAATTGAATCATGAATCATGAATCGAATCATGAATCATGAAGCGAATCATGAATCGAATCATGAATCATCAATCATGAATTGAATCATGAATCGAATCATGAATCGAATCATGAATCTTGAATCATGAATTGAATCATGAATCATGAATTATAAATTGAATCATGAATCATGAATCATGAATCATGAATCAAGAATTGAATCATGAATCATGAATCATGAATCATGAATCATGAATCATGAAGTGAATCATGAATCATGAATCATGAATCGAATCATGAATCATGAATCAAAAATCATGAATCGAATCATGAATCATGAATTGAATCATGAATCATGAATCATGAATTGAATCATGAATCATGAATCATGAATCATGAATTCAATCATGAATCATGATTTATGAATCGAATCATGAATCAACAATCTTGAATCGAATCATGAATCATGAAATGAATCATGAATCATGAATCATAAATCATTAATCATGAATTGAATCATGAATCATGAATAATGAATCATGAATTAAATCCAGAATCATAAATTGAATCATGAATTGAATCATGAATCATGAATCATGAATCATAAATTGAACAATGAATCATGAATCATGAATTGAATCATGAATCATGAATCATGAGTCAAGAATCATGAATCATGAGTCAAGAATCATGAATCGAATCATGAATCATGAATCATGAATCATGAATTATGAATTGAATCATGAATCATGAATCATGAATCATAAATCATGAATTGAATCATGAATCATGAATCATGAATTGAATCATGAATCATGAATCATGAATCGAATCATGAATCATGAATCAAGAATCATGAATTCAATCATGAATCATGAATTATGAATCATGAATTGAATCATGAATCATGAATTGAACCATGAATCATGAATTATGAATTGAATCATGAATCATGAATCATGAATTAAATCCAGAATCATAAATTGAATCATGAATTGAATCATGAATCATGAATCATGAATCATAAATCATAAATTGAACCATGAATCATGAATCATGAATTGAATCATGAATCATGAATCATGAATCGAATCATGAATCATGAGTCAAGAATCATGAATCGAATCATGAATCATGAATTATGAATTATGAATTGAATCATGAATCATGAATCATGAATCATGAATCATGAATTGAATCATGAATCATGAATCATGAATCATGAATCGAATCATGAATCATGAATCATGAATCGAATCATGAATCATGAATCAAGAATCATGAATCGAATCATAAATCTTGAATCATGAATCATGAATTCAATCATGAATCATGAATTATGAATCATGAATTGAATCATGAATCATGAATTGAACCATGAATCATGAATTATGTATCATGAATTGAATCATGAATCATGAATTGAATCATGAATCTTGAATCATGAATCAAATCATAATTCATGAATTAAATCATGAATCATGAATTGAATCATGTATCATGAATCATGAATTGAATCATGAATCATGAATCATGAATCATGAATCATGATATGAATCATGAATCATGAATCGAATCATGAATCATGATATGAATCATGAATCATGAATCGAATCATGAATCATGAATTGAATCATGAATCATGAATCATGAATCGAATCATGAATTGAATCATGAATCATGAATCATGAATCGAATCATGAATCATGAAATATGAATTGAATCATGAATCATGAATCATGAATTGAATCATGAATCATGAATCATGAAATGAATCATGAATCATGAATCATGAATTATGAATCATTAATCGAATCATGAATCATGAATCATGAATTGAATCATGAATCATGAATCATGAATCATGAATTAAATCCAGAATCATAAATTGAATCATGAATTGAATCATGAATCATGAATCATGAATCATAAATTGAACCATGAATCATGAATCATGAATTGAATCATGAATCATGAGTCAAGAATCATGAATCGAATCATGAATCATGAATCATGAATTATGAATTGAATCATGAATCATGAATCATGAATCATGAATTAAATCATGAATCATGAATCATGAATTGAATCATGAATCGAATCATGAATCATGAATCAAGAATCATGAATCGAATCATGAATCTTGAATCATGAATCATGAATTCAATCATGAATCATGAATTATGAATCATGAATTAAATCATGAATCATGAATTGAACCATGAATCATGAATTATGTATCATGAATCGAATCATAATTCATGAATTAAATCATGAATCATGAATTGAATCATGTATCATGAATCATGAATTGAATCATGAATCATGAATCATGAATCATGAATTGAATCATGAATCATGAATCATGAATCATGGATTGAATCATGAATCATGAATCATGATATGAATCACGAATCATGAATCATGAATCGAATCATGAATCATGAATTGAATCATGAATCATGAATCATGAATCGAATCATGAATTGAATCATGAATCATGAATCATGAATCGAATCATGAATCATTAATCATGAATTGAATCATGAATCATGAATCATGAATCATGAATTGAATCATGAATCATGAATCATGAATTGAATAATAAATCATGAATCATGAATCGAATCATGAATCATGAATCATGAATCATGAATTGAATCATGAATCATGAATCGAATCATGAATTGAATCATGAAGCATGAATCGAATCATAAATCATGAATTATGAATCATGAATTGAATCATGAATCATGAATTGAATCATGAATCATGAATTGAATCATGAATCATGAATTGAACCATGAATCATGAATTATGTATCATGAATTGAATCATGAATCATGAATTGAATCATGAATCTTGAATCATGAATCAAATCATAATTCATGAATTAAATCATGAATCATGAATTGAATCATGTATCATGAATCATGAATTGAATCATGAATCATGAATCATGAATCATGAATCATGATATGAATCATGAATCATGAATCGAATCATGAATCATGATATGAATCATGAATCATGAATCATGAATCGAATCATGAATCATGAATTAAATCATGAATCATGAATCATGAATCGAATCATGAATTGAATCATGAATCATGAATCATGAATCGAATCATGAATCATGAAATATGAATTGAATCATGAATCATGAATCATGAATCATGAATTGAATCATGAATCATGAATCATGAAATGAATCATGAATCATGAATCATGAATTATGAATCATTAATCGAATCATGAATCATGAATCATGAATTGAATCATGAATCATGAATCATGAATCATGAATTAAATCCAGAATCATAAATTGAATCATGAATTGAATCATGAATCATGAATCATGAATCATAAATTGAACCATGAATCATGAATCATGAATTGAATCATGAATCATGAGTCAAGAATCATGAATCGAATCATGAATCATTAATCATGAATTATGAATTGAATCATGAATCATGAATCATGAATCATGAATTAAATCATGAATCATGAATCATGAATTGAATCATGAATCATGAATCATGAATCGAATCATGAATCATGAATCAAGAATCATGAATCGAATCATGAATCTTGAATCATGAATCATGAATTCAATCATGAATCATGAATTATGAATCATGAATTAAATCATGAATCATGAATTGAACCATGAATCATGAATTATGTATCAGGAATTGAATCATGAATCATGAATTGAATCATGAATCATGAATCATGAATCGAATCATAATTCATGAATTAAATCATGAATCATGAATTGAATCATGTTTTATGAATCATGAATTGAATCATGAATCATGAATCATGAATCATGAATTGAATCATGAATCATGAATCATGAATCATGGATTGAATCATGAATCATGAATCATGATATGAATCACGAATCATGAATCATGAATCGAATCATGAATCATGAATTGAATCATGAATCATGAATCATGAATCGAATCATGAATTGAATCATGAATCATGAATCATGAATCGAATCATGAATCATTAATCATGAATTGAATCATGAATCATGAATCATGAATCATGAATCATGAATTGAATCATGAAACATGAATCATGAATTGAATAATAAATCATGAATCATGAATCGAATCATGAATCATGAATCATGAATCATGAATTGAATCATGAATCATGAATCGAATCATGAATTGAATCATGAAGCATGAATCGAATCATAAATCATGAATTATGAATCATGAATTGAATCATGAATCATGAATCGAATCATGAATCATGAATTGAATCATGATTTATGAATCATGAATTGAATCATGAATCATGAATCGAATCATGAATCTTAAATCATGAATTGAATCATGAATTATAAATTAAATCATGAATCATGAATCATGAATTGAATCATGAATTGAATCATGAATCATGAATCATGAATTGAATCATAATTCATGAATTATGAATCATGAATTGAATCATGAATCATGAATCATGAATCATAAATTGAATCATGAATCATGAATTGAATCATGAATCATGAATCATGAATTGAATCATGAATCATGAATTGAATCATGAATCATGAATCATTAATTGAATCATGAATTTAATCATAAATCATGAATCATGAATCATGAATTGAATCATGAATGATGAATTGAATCATGAATCATGAATCATGAATTGAATCATGAATCATGAATCATGAATCATGAATCATAAATTGAATCATGAATCATGAATCATGAATTGAATCATGAATTGAATCATGAATCATGAATCATGAATTGAATCATGAATCATTAATCATGAATTGAATCATGAATCATGAATCGAATCATGAATCATGATTTGAATCACGAATCGAATCATGAATCATGAATCATGAATTGAATCATGAATCATGAATCATGAATCGAATCATGAATCATGAATTTAATCATGAATCATGAATTGAATCATGAATCATGAATTGAATCATGAATCATGAATCATGAATTGAATCATGAATTTAATCATGAATCATAAATTGAATCATGAATTAAATTATGAATCATGAATCATGAATTGAATCATGAATCATGAATCATGAATTGAATCATGAATCATGAATCATGAATCGAATCATGAATCATGAATCATGAATTGAATCATGAATCATGAATCATGAATCGAATCATGAATCATGAATCAAGAATCATGAATCGAATCATGAATCATGAATTGAATCATGAATTGAATCATGAATCATGAATTGAATCATGAATCATGAATCGAATCATGATTTATGAATATTGAATCATGAATCATGAATTGAATCATGTATCGAATCATGAATCATGAATCATGAATCATGAATTGAATCATGAATCATGAATCATGAATTGAATCATGAATCATGAATCATGAATCATGAATCATGAATCATGAATCATGAATCATGAATTGAATCATGAATCATGAATTAAATCATGAATCATGAATCATGAATCGAATCATAAATCATGAATCATGAATCCTGAATTATGAATCATGAATTGAATCATGAATCATGAATCATGAATCGAATCATGAATCATGAATCATGAATTGAATCATGAATTGAATCATGAATCATGAATCATGATTCATGAATCATGATTCATGAATCATGAATTGAATCATGAATCATGAATTGAATCATGATTCATGAATCATGAATTGAATCATGAATCATGAATCATGAATCATGAATTATGAATCATGAATTGAATCATGAATCATGAATTGAATCATGAATCATGAATCATGAATCGAATCATGAATCATGAATCATGAATTGAATCATGAATCATGAATTGAATCATGAATTGAATCATGAATCAAGAATCATGAATCGAATCATGAATCATGAATTGAATCATGAATTGAATCATGAATTGAATCATGAATCATGAATTGAATCATGAATCATTATTCATGAATTGAATCATGAATCATGTATTGAATCATGACTCATGAATCTTGAATCATGAATCATGAATTGAATCATGAATCATGAATCATGAATCGAATCATGAATCATGAATCATGAATCATGAATCATGAATTGAATCATGAATCATGAATCATGAATTGAATCATGAATCATGAATCATGAATCATGAATCATGAATTGAATCATGAATCATGAATTGAATCATGAATCATGAATCATGAATCATGAATCGAATCATAAATCATGAATCATGAATCATGAATTGAATCATGAATCATGAATTGAATCATGAATCATTAATCATGAATTGAATCATGAATCATGAATCGAATCATGAATCATGATTTGAATCACGAATCGAATCATGAATCATGAATCATGAATTGAATCATGAATCATGAATCATGAATCGAATCATGAATCATGAATTTAATCATGAATCATGAATTGAATCATGAATCATGAATTGAATCATGAATCATGAATCATGAATTGAATCATGAATTTAATCATGAATCATAAATTGAATCATGAATTAAATTATGAATCATGAATCATGAATCATAAATTGAATCAGGAATTGAATCATGAATCATGAATCATGAATTGAATCATGATTCATGAATCATGAATTGAATCTTGAATCATGAATCATGAATCATGAATTATGAATCATGAATTGAATCATGAATCATGAATCATGAATTGAATCATGAATCATGAATCATGAATCGAATCATGAATCATGAATCGAATCATGAATCATGAATCATGAATTGAATCATGAATCATGAATCATGAATCGAATCATGAATCAAGAATCATGAATCGAATCATAAATCATGAATTGCATCATGAATTGAATCATGAATCATGAATTGAATCATGAATCATTAATCATGAATTGAATCATGAATCATGAATCGAATCATGATTTATGAATCTTGAATCATGAATCATGAATTGAATCATGAATCGAATCATGAATCATGAATCATGAATCATGAATCATGAATTGAATCATGAATCATGAATCATGAATTGAATCATGAATCATGAATCATGAATTGAATCATGAATCATGAATTAAATCATCAATCATGAATCATGAATCGAATCATAAATCATGAATCATGAATCCTGAATTATGAATCATGAATTGAATCATAAATCATGAATCATGAATCCTGAATTAGGAATCATGAATCATGAATCGAATCATGAATCATGAATCATGAATTGAATCATGAATTGAATCATGAATCGTGAATCATGAATTGAATCATGATTCATGAATCATGAATTGAATCATGAATCATGAATCATGAATCATGAATTATGAATCATGAATTGAATCATGAATCATGAATCATGAATTGAATCATGAATCATGAATCATGAATCGAATCATGAATCATGAATCATGAATTGAATCATGAATCATGAATCGAATCATGAATCATGAATCAAGAATCATGAATCGAATCATGAATCATGAATTAAATCATGAATTGAATCATGAATTGAATCATGAATCATGAATTGAATCATGAATCATTAATCATGAATTGAATCATGAATCATGAATCGAATCATGACTCATGAATCTTGAATCATGAATCATGAATTGAATCATGAAGCATGAATCATGAATCGAATCATGAATCATGAATCATGAATCATGAATCATGAATTGAATCATGAATCATGAATCATGAATTGAATCATGAATCATGAATCATGAATCATGAATTGAATCATGAATCATGAATTGAATCATGAATCATGAATCATGAATCGAATCATAAATCATGAATCATGAATCATGAATTGAATCATGAATCATGAATTGAATCATGAATCATGAATCATGAATCATAAATCATGAATCATAAATCATGAATTGAATCATGAATCATTAATCATGAATTATGAATTGAATCGTGAATCATGAATCATGAATTGAATCATGAATCATGAATCATGAATCATGAATTGAATCATGAATCATGAATCAAGAATCATGAAATGAATCATGAATCATGAATTGAATCATGAATCATGAATCATAAATTGAATCATGAATCATGAATTGAATCAGGATTCGAATCATGAATTGAATCAGGATTCAAATCATGAATTGAATCATGAGTCATGAATTGAATCATGAATCATGAATCATGAATTGAATCATGAATTGAATCATGAATCATGAATTGAATCATGAATTGAATCATGAATCATGAATCATGAATTTAATCATGAATCATGAATCGAATCATGAATCATGAATTGAATAATGAATTGAATCATGAATCATGAATTGAATCATGAATCAAGAATCGAATCATGAATCATGAATCGAATCATGAATCTTGAATCATGAATTGAATCATGAATCATGAATTTAATCATGAATCATGAATCATGAATCATAAATCATGAATCATAAATCATGAATTGAATCATGAATCATTAATCATGAATTATGAATTGAATCATGAATCATGAATCATGAATTGAATCATGAATCATGAATCATGAATCATGAATTGAATCATGAATCATGAATCAAGAATCATGAATCATGAATCATGAATCATGAATTGAATCATGAATCATGAATCATGAATTGAATCATGAATCATGAATTGAATCAGGATTCGAATCATGAATTGAATCAGGATTCAAATCATGAATTGAATCATGAGTCATGAATTGAATCATGAATCATGAATCATGAATTGAATCATGAATTGAATCATGAATCATGAATTGAATCATGAATTGAATCATGAATCATGAATCATGAATTTAATCATGAATCATGAATCGAATCATGAATTGAAAAATGAATTGAATCATGAATCATGAATTGAATCATGAATCAAGAATCGAATCATGAATCATGAATCGAATCATGAATCTTGAATCATGAATTGAATCATGAATCATGAATTTAATCATGAATCTAGAATCATGAATCGAATCATGAATCATGAATCAAGAATCATGAATTGAATCATGAATCATGAATCGAATCATAAATCATGAATCATGAATCATGAATTGAATCATGAATCATGAATTGAATCATGAATCATGAATCATGAATCATAAATCATGAATCATAAATCATGAATTGAATCATGAATCATTAATCATGAATTATGAATTGAATCATGAATCATGAATCATGAATTGAATCATGAATCATGAATCATGAATCATGAATTGAATCATGAATCATGAATCAAGAATCATGAATCATGAATCATGAATCATGAATTGAATCATGAATCATGAATCATGAATTGAATCATGAATCATGAATTGAATCAGGATTCGAATCATGAATTGAATCAGGATTCAAATCATGAATTGAATCATGAGTCATGAATTGAATCATGAATCATGAATCATGAATTGAATCATGAATTGAATCATGAATCATGAATTGAATCATGAATTGAATCATGAATCATGAATCATGAATTTAATCATGAATCATGAATCGAATCATGAATCATGAATTGAATAATGAATTGAATCATGAATCATGAATTGAATCATGAATCAAGAATCGAATCATAAATCATGAATCGAATCATGAATCTTGAATCATGAATTGAATCATGAATCATGAATTTAATCATGAATCTAGAATCATGAATCGAATCATGAATCATGAATCAAGAATCATGAATTGAATCATGAATCATGAATCATGAATCGAATCATGAATCATGAATCAAGAATCATGAATTGAATCATGAATCATGAATCATGAATTGAATCATGAATCATGAATCATGAATCATGAATTGAATCATGAATCATGAATCATGAATTGAATAATGAATCATGATTCATGAATCATGAATCATGAATTGAATCATAAATCATGAATTGAATCATGAATCATGAATCATGAATCATGATTCATGAATCATGAATCATGAATCGAATCATGAATCATGAATTTAATGATGAATCATGAATTTAATCATGAATCATGAATTTAATCATGAATCATGAATTGAATCATGAATTGAATCATGAATCATAAATTGAATCATAAATTAAATTATGAATCATGAATCATGAATTTAATCATGAATCATGATTCATGAATCGAATCATGAATCATGAATTGAATCATGAATCATGAATCATGAATTGAATCATGAATCATGAATTGAATCATGAATTGAATCATGAATCATGAATCATGAATCATAAATTGAATCATGAATCATGAATCATGAATTGAATCATGAATCATGAATCATGAATTGAATCATGAATCATGAATCATGAATTGAATCATGAATCATGAATCGAATCATGAATCATGAATTGAATCATGAATCGAATCATGAATCATGAATCATGAATTGAATCATAAATCATGAATCGAATCATGAATCATGAATTGAATCATGAATTGAATCATGAATCATGAATTATAAATTGAATCATGAATCATGAATCATGAATCATGAATCAAGAATTGAATCATGAATCATGAATCATGAATCATAAATTGAATCATGAATCATGAATCATGAATTGAATCATGAATCATGAATCATGAATTGAATCATGAATCATGAATCATGAATCATGAATTGAATCATGAATCATGAATCGAATCATGAATCATGAATTGAATCATGAATCGAATCATGAATCATGAATCATGAATTGAATCATAAATCATGAATCGAATCATGAATCATGAATTGAATCATGAATTGAATCATGAATCATGAATTATAAATTGAATCATGAATCATGAATCATGAATCATGAATCAAGAATTGAATCATGAATCATGAATCATGAATCATGAATCATGAATCGAATCATGAATCATGATATGAATCATGAATCATGAATCATGAATTGAATCATGAATCATGAATCATGAATCATGAATTGAATCATGAATCATGATTTATGAATCGAATCATGAATCAACAATCTTGAATCGAATCATGAATCATGAAATGAATCATGAATCATGAATCATGAATCATTAATCGAATCATGAATCATGAATCATGAATTGAATCATGAATCATGAATCATGAATCATGAATTAAATCCAGAATCATAAATTGAATCATGAATTGAATCCTGAATCATGAATCATGAATCATAAATTGAACCATGAATCATGAATCATGAATTGAATCATGAATCATGAATCATGAATTGAATCATGAATTGAATCATGAATCATGAATCATGAATTGAATCATGAATCATGAATCATGAATTGAATCATGAATCATGAATCGAATCATGAATCATGAATTGAATCATGAATCGAATCATGAATCATCAATCATGAATTGAATCATGAATCATGAATCGAATCATGAATCGAATCATGAATCTTGAATCATGAATTGAATCATGAATCATGAATTATAAATTGAATCATGAATCATGAATCATGAATCATGAATCATGAATCATGAAGTGAATCATGAATCATGAATCGAATCATGAATCATGAATCAAAAATCATGAATCGAATCATGAATCATGAATTGAATCATGAATCATGAATCATGAATTGAATCATGAATCATGAATTGAATCATGAATCATGATTTATGAATGGAATCATGAATCAACAATCTTGAATCGAATCATGAATCATGAAATGAATCATGAATCATGAATCATGAATCATTAATCAAATCATGAATCATGAATTGAATCATGAATCATGAATAATGAATCATGAATTAAATCCAGAATCATAAATTGAATCATGAATTGAATCATGAATCATGAATCATGAATCATAAATTGAACAATGAATCATGAATCATGAATTGAATCATGAATCATGAATCATGTTTCAAGAATCATGAATCATGAGTCAAGAATCATGAATCGAATCATGAATCATGAATTATGAATTGAATCATGAATCATGAATCATAAATCATGAATTGAATCATGAATCATGAATCATGAATCATGAATTGAATCATGAATCATGAATCATGAATCGAATCATGAATCATGAATCAAGAATCATGAATCGAATCATGAATCTTGAATCATGAATCATGAATTCAATCATGAATCATGAATTATGAATCATGAATTCAATCATGAATCATGAATTGAACCATGAATCATGAATTATGAATTGAATCATGAATCATGAATCATGAATCATGAATTAAATCCAGAATCATAAATTGAATCATGAATTGAATCATGAATCATAAATCATGAATCATAAATTGAACCATGAATCATGAATCATGAATTGAATCATGAATCATGAATCATGAATCGAATCATGAATCATGAGTCAAGAATCATGAATCGAATCATGAATCATGAATTATGAATTATGAATTGAATCATGAATCATGAATCATGAATCATGAATCATGAATTGAATCATGAATCATGAATCATGAATCATGAATCGAATCATGAATCATGAATCATGAATCGAATCATGAATCATGAATCAAGAATCATGAATCGAATCATAAATCTTGAATCATGAATCATGAATTCAATCATGAATCATGAATTATGAATCATGAATTCAATCATGAATCATGAATTGAACCATGAATCATGAATTATGTATCATGAATTGAATCATGAATCATGAATTGAATCATGAATCATGAATCATGAATCAAATCATAATTCATGAATTAAATCATGAATCATGAATTGAATCATGTATCATGAATCATGAATTGAATCATGAATCATGAATCATGAATCATGATATGAATCATGAATCATGAATCATGAATCGAATCATGAATCATGATATGAATCATGAATCATGAATCATGAATCATGAATCATGAATCATGAATCGAATCATGAATTGAATCATGAATCATGAATCATGAATCGAATCATGAATCATGAAATTTGAATTGAATCATGAATCATGAATCATGAATCATGAATTGAATCATGAATCATGAATCATGAAATGAATCATGAATCATGAATCATGAATCATGAATCATTAATCGAATCATGAATCATGAATCATGAATTGAATCATGAATCATGAATCATGAATTGAATCATGAATCATGAATTGAATCAGGATTCGAATCATGAATTGAATCAGGATTCAAATCATGAATTGAATCATGAATCATGAATTATGAATCATGAATTGAATCATGAATCATGAATTGAATCATGAATCATGAATCATGAATTGAATCATGCATCATGAATCATGAATCGAATCATGAATCATGAATTTAATCATGAATCATGAATTGAATCATGAATCATGAATTGAATCATGAATCATGAATCATGAATTGAATCATGAATTTAATCATGAATCATAAATTGAATCATGAATTAAATTATGAATCATGAATTATGAATCATAAATTGAATCATGAATTGAATCATGAATCATGAATCATGAATTGAATCATGATTCATGAATCATGAATTGAATCATGAATCATGATTCATGAATCGAATCATGAATCATGAATTAAATCATGAATCATGAATCATGAATTGAATCATGAATCATGAATTGAATCATGAATCATGAATTGAATCATGAATTGAATCATAAATCATGAATCACGAATCATGAATCGAATCATGAATCATGAGTCAAGAATCATGAATCGAATCATGAATCATGAATTATGAATTATGAATTGAATCATGAATCATGAATCATGAATCATGAATCATGAATTGAATCATGAATCATGAATCATGAATCATGAATCGAATCATGAATCATGAATCATGAATCGAATCATGAATCATGAATCAAGAATCATGAATCGAATCATAAATCTTGAATCATGAATCATGAATTCAATCATGAATCATGAATTATGAATCATGAATTCAATCATGAATCATGAATTGAACCATGAATCATGAATTATGTATCATGAATTGAATCATGAATCATGAATTGAATCATGAATCATGAATCATGAATCAAATCATAATTCATGAATTAAATCATGAATCATGAATTGAATCATGTATCATGAATCATGAATTGAATCATGAATCATGAATCATGAATCATGATATGAATCATGAATCATGAATCATGAATCGAATCATGAATCATGATATGAATCATGAATCATGAATCATGAATCGAATCATGAATCATGAATTGAATAATGAATTGAATCATGAATCATGAATTGAATCATGAATCAAGAATCGAATCATGAATCATGAATCGAATCATGAATCTTGAATCATGAATTGAATCATGAATCATGAATTGAATCATGAATCTAGAATCATGAATCGAATCATGAATCATGAATCAAGAATCATGAATTGAATCATGAATCATGAATCATGAATTGAATCATGAATCATGAATCATGAATCATGAATTGAATCATGAATCATGAATCATGAATTGAATCATGAATCATGATTCATGAATCATGAATCATAATTTGAATCATAAATCATGAATTGAATCATGAATCATGAATCATGAATCATGATTCATGAATCATGAATCATGAATCGAATCATGAATCATGAATTTAATCATGAATCATGAATTTAATCATGAATCATGAATTTAATCATGAATTGAATCATGAATCATAAATTGAATCATAAATTAAATTATGAATCATGAATCATGAATTTAATCATGAATCATGATTCATGAATCGAATCATGAATCATGAATTGAATCATGAATCATGAATCATGAATTGAATCATGAATCATGAATTGAATCATGAATTGAATCATGAATCATGAATCATGAATCATAAATTGAATCATGAATCATGAATCATGAATTGAATCATGAATCATGAATCATGAATTGAATCATGAATCATGAATTGAATCATGAATCATGAATCGAATCATGAATCATGAATTGAATCATGAATCGAATCATGAATCATGAATCATGAATTGAATCATAAATCATGAATCGAATCATGAATCATGAATTGAATCATGAATTGAATCATGAATCATGAATTATAAATTGAATCATGAATCATGAATCATGAATCATGAATCAAGAATTGAATCATGAATCATGAATCATGAATCATGAATCATGAATCGAATCATGAATCATGAATTGAATCATGAATCATGAATTGAATCATGAATCATGAATCATGAATCATGAATTGAATCATGAATCATGATTTATGAATCGAATCATGAATCAACAATCTTGAATTGAATCATGAATCATGAAATGAATCATGAATCATGAATCATGAATCATGAATCATTAATCGAATCATGAATCATGAATCATGAATTGAATAATGAATCATGAATCATGAATTAAATCCAGAATCATAAATTGAATCATGAATTGAATCATGAATCATGAATCATGAATCATAAATTGAACCATGAATCATGAATCATGAATTGAATCATGAATCATGAATCATGAATTGAATCATGAATCATGAATCGAATCATGAATCATGAATTGAATCATGAATCGAATCATGAATCATCAATCATGAATTGAATCATGAATCATGAATCGAATCATGAATCGAATCATGAATCTTGAATCATGAATTGAATCATGAATCATGAATTATAAATTGAATCATGAATCATGAATCATGAATCATGAATCAAGAATTGAATCATGAATCATGAATCATGAATCATGAATCATGAATCATGAAGTGAATCATGAATCATGAATCGAATCATGAATCATGAATCAAAAATCATGAATCAAATCATGAATCATGAATTGAATCATGAATCATGAATCATGAATTGAATCATGAATCATGAATCATGAATCATGAAGTGAATCATGAATCATGAATCATGAATCGAATCATGAATCATGAATCAAAAATCATGAATCGAATCATGAATCATGAATTGAATCATGAATCATGAATCATGAATTGAATCATGAATCATGAATCATGAATTGAATCATGAATCATGATTTATGAATCGAATCATGAATCAACAATCTTGAATCGAATCATGAATCATGAAATGAATCATGAATCATGAATCATGAATCATTAATCGAATCATGAATCATGAATTGAATCATGAATCATGAATAATGAATCATGAATTAAATCCAGAATCATAAATTGAATCATGAATTGAATCATGAATCATGAATCATGAATCATAAATTGAACAATGAATCATGAATCATGAATTGAATCATGAATCATGAGTCAAGAATCATGAATCATGAGTCAAGAATCATGAATCGAATCATGAATCATGAATCATGAATTATGAATTGAATCATGAATCATGAATCATGAATCATAAATCATGAATTGAATCATGAATCATGAATCATGAATCATGAATTGAATCATGAATCATGAATCATGAATCGAATCATGAATCATGAATCAAGAATCATGAATCGAATCATGAATCTTGAATCATGAATCATGAATTCAATCATGAATCATGAATTATGAATCATGAATTGAATCATGAATCATGAATTGAACCATGAATCATGAATTATGAATTGAATCATGAATCATGAATCATGAATCATGAATTAAATCCAGAATCATAAATTGAATCATGAATTGAATCATGAATCATGAATCATGAATCGAATCATGAATCATGAGTCAAGAATCATGAATCGAATCATGAATCATGAATTATGAATTATGAATTGAATCATGAATCATGAATCATGAATCATGAATCATGAATCATGAATTGAATCATGAATCATGAATCATGAATCATGAATCGAATCATGAATCATGAATCATGAATTGAATCATGAATCATGAATCATGAATTGAATCATGAATCATGAATCGAATCATGAATCATGAATTGAATCATGAATCGAATCATGAATCATAAATCATGAATTGAATCATAAATCATGAATCGAATCATGAATCATGAATTGAATCATGAATTGAATCATGAATCATGAATTATAAATTGAATCATGAATCATGAATCATGAATCATGAATCAAGAATTGAATCATGAATCATGAATCATGAATCATGAATCATGAATCGAATCATGAATCATGAATTGAATCATGAATCATGAATCATGAATTGAATCATGAATCATGAATCATGAATCATGAATTGAATCATGAATCATGATTTATGAATCGAATCATGAATCAACAATCTTGAATCGAATCATGAATCATGAAATGAATCATGAATCATGAATCATGAATCATGAATCATTAATCGAATCATGAATCATGAATCATGAATTGAATAATGAATCATGAATCATGAATTAAATCCAGAATCATTAATCGAATCATGAATTGAATCATGAATCATGAATCATGAATCATAAATTGAACCATGAATCATGAATCATGAATTGAATCATGAATCATGAATCATGAATCATGAATTGAATCATGAATTGAATCATGAATCATGAATCATGAATTGAATCATGAATCATGAATCATGAATCATGAATCGAATCATGAATCATGAATTGAATCATGAATCGAATCATGAATCATCAATCATGAATTGAATCATGAATCATGAATCGAATCATGAATCGAATCATGAATCTTGAATCATGAATTGAATCATGAATCATGAATTATAAATTGAATCATGAATCATGAATCATGAATCATGAATCAAGAATTGAATCATGAATCATGAATCATGAATCATGAATCATGAAGTGAATCATGAATCATGAATCATGAATCGAATCATGAATCATGAATCAAAAATCATGAATCGAATCATGAATCATGAATTGAATCATGAATCATGAATCATGAATTGAATCATGAATCATGAATCATGAATCATGAATTGAATCATGAATCATGATTTATGAATCGAATCATGAATCAACAATCTTGAATCGAATCATGAATCATGAAATGAATCATGAATCATGAATCATTAATCGAATCATGAATCATGAATTGAATCATGAATCATGAATAATGAATCATGAATTAAATCCAGAATCATAAATTGAATCATGAATTGAATCATGAATCATGAATCATGAATCATAAATTGAACAATGAATCATGAATCATGAATTGAATCATGAATCATGAATCATGAGTCAAGAATCATGAATCATGAGTCAAGAATCATGAATCGAATCATGAATCATGAATCATGAATTATGAATTGAATCATGAATCATGAATCATGAATTCAATCATGAATCATGAATTATGAATCATGAATTGAATCATGAATCATGAATTGAACCATGAATCATGGATTATGAATTGAATCATGAATCATGAATTAAATCCAGAATCATAAATTGAATCATGAATTGAATCATGAATCATGAATCATGAATCATAAATTGAACCATGAATCATGAATCATGAATTGAATCATGAATCATGAATCATGAATTGAATCATGAATCATGAGTCAAGAATCATGAATCGAATCATGAATCATGAATTATGAATTATGAATTGAATCATGAATCATGAATCATGAATCATGAATCATGAATTGAATCATGAATCATGAATCATGAATCATGAATCGAATCATGAATCATGAATCATGAATCGAATCATGAATCATGAATCAAGAATCATGAATCGAATCATAAATCTTGAATCATGAATCATGAATTCAATCATGAATCATGAATTATGAATCATGAATTGAATCATGAATCATGAATTGAACCATGAATCATGAATTATGTATCATGAATTGAATCATGAATCATGAATTGAATCATGAATCATGAATCATGAATCAAATCATAATTCATGAATTAAATCATGAATCATGAATTGAATCATGTATCATGAATCATGAATTGAATCATGAATCATGAATCATGAATCATGAATCATGAATCATGAATCATGATATGAATCATGAATCATGAATCATGAATCGAATCATGAATCATGATATGAATCATGAATCATGAATCATGAATCGAATCATGAATCATGAATTGAATCATGAATCATGAATCATGAATCGAATCATGAATTGAATCATGAATCATGAATCATGAATCGAATCATGAATCATGAAATATGAATTGAATCATGAATCATGAATCATGAATCATGAATTGAATCATGAATCATGAATCATGAATCATGAATCATTAATCGAATCATGAATCATGAATCATGAATTGAATCATGAATCATGAATCATGAATCATGAATTAAATCCAGAATCATAAATTGAATCATGAATTGAATCATGAATCATGAATCATGAATCATAAATTGAACCATGAATCATGAATCATGAATCAAATCATAATTCATGAATTAAATCATGAATCATGAATTGAATCATGTATCATGAATCATGAATTGAATCATGAATCATGAATCATGAATCATGAATCATGAATCATGAATCATGATATGAATCATGAATCATGAATCATGAATCGAATCATGAATCATGATATGAATCATGAATCATGAATCATGAATCGAATCATGAATCATGAATTGAATCATGAATCATGAATCATGAGTCAAGAATCATGAATCGAATCATGAATCATGAATCATGAATTATGAATTGAATCATGAATCATGAATCATGAATCATGAATCATGAATCATGAATTAAATCATGAATCATGAATCATGAATTGAATCATGAATCATGAATCATGAATCGAATCATGAATCATGAATCAAGAATCATGAATCGAATTATGAATCTTGAATCATGAATCATGAATTCAATCATGAATCATGAATTATGAATCATGAATTGAATCATGAATCATGAATCATGAATCATGAATTGAATCATGAATCATGATTTATGAATCGAATCATGAATCAAGAATCTTGAATCGAATCATGAATCATGAAATGAATCATGAATCATGAATCATGAATCGTGAATCATTAATCGAATCATGAATCATGAATCATGAATTGAATCATGAATCATGAATCATGAATCGAATCATGAATCATGAATTATGAATTGAATCATGAATCATGAATTATGTATCATGAATTGAATCATGAATCATGAATTGAATCATGAATCATGAATCATGAATCAAATCATAATTCATGAATTAAATCATGAATCATGAATTGAATCATGTATCATGAATCATGAATTGAATCATGAATCATGAATCATGAATCATGAATCATGAATCATGAATCATGATATGAATCATGAATCATGAATCATGAATCGAATCATGAATCATGATATGAATCATGAATCATGAATCATGAATCGAATCATGAATCATGAATTGAATCATGAATCATGAATCATGAATCGAATCATGAATTGAATCATGAATCATGAATCATGAATCGAATCATGAATCATGAAATATGAATTGAATCATGAATCATGAATCATGAATCATGAATTGAATCATGAATCATGAATTGAATCATGAATCATGAATCATGAATTGAATCATGAATCATGAATCGAATCATGAATCATGAATTGAATCATGAATCGAATCATGAATCATAAATCATGAATTGAATCATAAATCATGAATCGAATCATGAATCATGAATTGAATCATGAATTGAATCATGAATCATGAATTATAAATTGAATCATGAATCATGAATCATGAATCATGAATCAAGAATTGAATCATGAATCATGAATCATGAATCATGAATCATGAATCGAATCATGAATCATGAATTGAATCATGAATCATGAATCATGAATTGAATCATGAATCATGAATCATGAATCATGAATTGAATCATGAATCATGATTTATGAATCGAATCATGAATCAACAATCTTGAATCGAATCATGAATCATGAAATGAATCATGAATCATGAATCATGAATCATGAATCATTAATCGAATCATGAATCATGAATCATGAATTGAATAATGAATCATGAATCATGAATCATGAATTAAATCCAGAATCATTAATCGAATCATGATTTGAATCATGAATCATGAATCATGAATCATAAATTGAACCATGAATCATGAATCATGAATTGAATCATGAATCATGAATCATGAATCATGAATTGAATCATGAATTGAATCATGAATCATGAATCATGAATTGAATCATGAATCATGAATCATGAATCATGAATCGAATCATGAATCATGAATTGAATCATGAATCGAATCATGAATCATCAATCATGAATTGAATCATGAATCATGAATCGAATCATGAATCGAATCATGAATCTTGAATCATGAATTGAATCATGAATCATGAATTATAAATTGAATCATGAATCATGAATCATGAATCATGAATCAAGAATTGAATCATGAATCATGAATCATGAATCATGAATCATGAAGTGAATCATGAATCATGAATCATGAATCGAATCATGAATCATGAATCAAAAATCATGAATCGAATCATGAATCATGAATTGAATCATGAATCATGAATCATGAATTGAATCATGAATCATGAATCATGAATCATGAATTGAATCATGAATCATGATTTATGAATCGAATCATGAATCAACAATCTTGAATCGAATCATGAATCATGAAATGAATCATGAATCATGAATCATTAATCGAATCATGAATCATGAATTGAATCATGAATCATGAATAATGAATCATGAATTAAATCCAGAATCATAAATTGAATCATGAATTGAATCATGAATCATGAATCATGAATCATAAATTGAACAATGAATCATGAATCATGAATTGAATCATGAATCATGAATCATGAGTCAAGAATCATGAATCATGAGTCAAGAATCATGAATCGAATCATGAATCATGAATCATGAATTATGAATTGAATCATGAATCATGAATCATGAATTCAATCATGAATCATGAATTATGAATCATGAATTGAATCATGAATCATGAATTGAACCATGAATCATGGATTATGAATTGAATCATGAATCATGAATTAAATCCAGAATCATAAATTGAATCATGAATTGAATCATGAATCATGAATCATGAATCATAAATTGAACCATGAATCATGAATCATGAATTGAATCATGAATCATGAATCATGAATTGAATCATGAATCATGAGTCAAGAATCATGAATCGAATCATGAATCATGAATTATGAATTATGAATTGAATCATGAATCATGAATCATGAATCATGAATCATGAATTGAATCATGAATCATGAATCATGAATCATGAATCGAATCATGAATCATGAATCATGAATCGAATCATGAATCATGAATCAAGAATCATGAATCGAATCATAAATCTTGAATCATGAATCATGAATTCAATCATGAATCATGAATTATGAATCATGAATTGAATCATGAATCATGAATTGAACCATGAATCATGAATTATGTATCATGAATTGAATCATGAATCATGAATTGAATCATGAATCATGAATCATGAATCAAATCATAATTCATGAATTAAATCATGAATCATGAATTGAATCATGTATCATGAATCATGAATTGAATCATGAATCATGAATCATGAATCATGAATCATGAATCATGAATCATGATATGAATCATGAATCATGAATCATGAATCGAATCATGAATCATGATATGAATCATGAATCATGAATCATGAATCGAATCATGAATCATGAATTGAATCATGAATTGAATCATGAATCATGAATCATGAATCGAATCATGAATCATGAAATATGAATTGAATCATGAATCATGAATCATGAATCATGAATTGAATCATGAATCATGAATCATGAAATGAATCATGAATCATGAATCATGAATCATGAATCATTAATCGAATCATGAATCATGAATCATGAATTGAATCATGAATCATGAATCATGAATCATGAATTAAATCCAGAATCATAAATTGAATCATGAATTGAATCATGAATCATGAATCATGAATCATAAATTGAACCATGAATCATGAATCATGAATCAAATCATAATTCATGAATTAAATCATGAATCATGAATTGAATCATGTATCATGAATCATGAATTGAATCATGAATCATGAATCATGAATCATGAATCATGAATCATGAATCATGATATGAATCATGAATCATGAATCATGAATCGAATCATGAATCATGATATGAATCATGAATCATGAATCATGAATCGAATCATGAATCATGAATTGAATCATGAATCATGAATCATGAGTCAAGAATCATGAATCGAATCATGAATCATGAATCATGAATTATGAATTGAATCATGAATCATGAATCATGAATCATGAATCATGAATCATGAATTAAATCATGAATCATGAATCATGAATTGAATCATGAATCATGAATCATGAATCGAATCATGAATCATGAATCAAGAATCATGAATCGAATTATGAATCTTGAATCATGAATCATGAATTCAATCATGAATCATGAATTATGAATCATGAATTGAATCATGAATCATGAATCATGAATCATGAAATGAATCATGAATCATGAATCATGAATCATGAATCATTAATCGAATCATGAATCATGAATCATGAATCATGAATCGAATCATGAATCATGAATCAAAAATCATGAATCGAATCATGAATCATGAATCATGAATTGAATCATGAATCATGAATCATGAATCATGAATCAAAAATCATGAATCGAATCATGAATCATGAATCATGAATTGAATCATGAATCATGAATCATGAATCATGAATTGAATCATGAATCATGATTTATGAATCGAATCATGAATCAAGAATCTTGAATCGAATCATGAATCATGAAATGAATCATGAATCATGAATCATGAATCGTGAATCATTAATCGAATCATGAATCATGAATCATGAATTGAATCATGAATCATGAATCATGAATCGAATCATGAATCATGAATTATGAATTGAATCATGAATCATGAATTATGTATCATGAATTGAATCATGAATCATGAATTGAATCATGAATCATGAATCATGAATCAAATCATAATTCATGAATTAAATCATGAATCATGAATTGAATCATGTATCATGAATCATGAATTGAATCATGAATCATGAATCATGAATCATGAATCATGAATCATGAATCATGATATGAATCATGAATCATGAATCATGAATCGAATCATGAATCATGATATGAATCATGAATCATGAATCATGAATCGAATCATGAATCATGAATTGAATCATGAATCATGAATCGAATCATGAATTGAATCATGAATCATGAATCATGAATCGAATCATGAATCATGAAATATGAATTGAATCATGAATCATGAATCATGAATCATGAATTGAATCATGAATCATGAATCATGAAATGAATCATGAATCATGAATCATGAATCATGAATCATTAATCGAATCATGAATCATGAATCATGAATTGAATCATGAATCATGAATCATGAATCATGAATTAAATCCAGAATCATAAATTGAATCATGAATTGAATCATGAATCATGAATCATGAATCATAAATTGAACCATGAATCATGAATCATAAATTGAATCATGAATCATGAGTCAAGAATCATGAATCGAATCATGAATCATGAATCATGAATTATGAATTGAATCATGAATCATGAATCATGAATCATGAATCATGAATCATGAATTAAATCATGAATCATGAATTGAATCATGAATCATGAATCATGAATCGAATCATGAATCATGAATCAAGAATCATGAATCGAATCATGAATCTTGAATCATGAATCATGAATTCAATCATGAATCATGAATTATGAATCATGAATTGAATCATGAATCATGAATCATGAATCATGAATTGAATCATGAATCATGATTTATGAATCGAATCATGAATCAAGAATCTTGAATCGAATCATGAATCATGAAATGAATCATGAATCATGAATCATGAATCATGAATCATTAATCGAATCATGAATCATGAATCATGAATCATGAATCGAATCATGAATCATGAATCAAAAATCATGAATCGAATCATGAATCATGAATCATGAATTGAATCATGAATCATGAATCATGAATCATGAATTGAATCATGAATCATGATTTATGAATCGAATCATGAATCAAGAATCTTGAATCGAATCATGAATCATGAAATGAATCATGAATCATGAATCATGAATCGTGAATCATTAATCGAATCATGAATCATGAATCATGAATTGAATCATGAATCATGAATCATGAATCGAATCATGAATCATGAATTATGAATTGAATCATGAATCATGAATAATGAATCATGAATCATGAATTGAATCATGAATCATGAATCATGAATCATGAATTGAATCATGAATCATGAATCGAATCATGAATCATGAATCGAATCATGAATCATGAATCAAGAATCATGAATCGAATCATGAATCTTGAATCATGAATCATGAATTCAATCATGAATCATGAATTATGAATCATGGATTGAATCATGAATCATGAATTGAATCACGAATCATGAATCATGAATCGAATCATGAATCATGAATTGAATAATGAATCATGAATCGAATCATGAATCATGAATTGATACATGAATCGAAACATGAATCATGAATCATGAATTGAATCATGAATCATGAATCGAATCATGAATCTTAAATCATGAATTGAATCATGAATTGAATCATGAATTGAATCATGAATCATGAATCATAAATTGAATCATCAATCATGAATCATGAATCATGAATCATGAATCGAATCATGAATCATGAATCATGAATCATCAATCATGAATTGAATCATGAATCATGAATCATGAATCATGAATTGAATCATGAATCATGAATCATGAATTGAATCATGAATCATAATTCATGAATTGATTCATCAATCATTAATCATGAATTGAATCAGAATTCGAATCTTGAATTGAATCAGGATTCGAATCATGAATTGAATCATGAATTATGAACTGAATCATGAATGATGAATCATGAATCATGAATCATGAATCATGAATTGAATCATGCATCATGAATCATGAATCGAATCATGAATCATGAATTTAATCATGAATCATGAATTGAATCATGAATCATGAATTGAATCATGAATCATGAATCATGAATTGAATCATGAATTGAATCATGAATCATACAATAAAATTGAATCATGAATTAAATTATGAATCATGAATCATGAATCATAAATTGAATCATGAATTGAATCATGATTCATGAATCGAATCATGAATCATGATATGAATCATGAATCATGAATCATGAATTGAATCATGAATCATGAATTTAATCATGAATCATGAATTGAATCATGAATTGAATCATGAATCATGAATCATGAATCATGAATCATGAATCATAAATTGAATCATGAATCATGAATCATGAATTGAATCATGAATTGAATCATGAATCATGAATCATGAATTGAATCATGAATCATGAATCATGAATTGAATCATGAATCATGAATCGAATCATGAATCATGAATTGAATCATGAATCGAATCATGAATCATCAATCATGAATTGAATCATGAATCATGAATCTTGAATCATGAATTGAATCATGAATCATGAATTATAAATTGAATCATGAATCATGAATCATGAATCAAGAATTGAATCATGAATCATGAATCATGAATCATGAATCATGAATCATGAAGTGAATCATGAATCATGAATCATGAATCGAATCATGAATCATGAATCAAAAATCATGAATCGAATCATGAATCATGAATCATGAATTGAATCATGAATCATGAATCATGAATCATGAATTGAATCATGAATCATGATTTATGAATCGAATCATGAATCAAGAATCTTGAATCGAATCATGAATCATGAAATGAATCATGAATCATGAATCATGAATCGTGAATCATTAATCGAATCATGAATCATGAATCATGAATTGAATCATGAATCATGAATCATGAATCGAATCATGAATCATGAATTATGAATTGAATCATGAATCATGAATAATGAATCATGAATCATGAATTGAATCATGAATCATGAATCATGAATCATGAATTGAATCATGAATCATGAATCGAATCATGAATCATGAATCGAATCATGAATCATGAATCAAGAATCATGAATCGAATCATGAATCTTGAATCATGATCATGAATTCAATCATGAATCATGAATTATGAATCATGGATTGAATCATGAATCATGAATTGAATCACGAATCATGAATCATGAATCGAATCATGAATCATGAATTGAATAATGAATCATGAATCGAATCATGAATCATGAATTGATACATGAATCGAAACATGAATCATGAATCATGAATTGAATCATGAATCATGAATCGAATCATGAATCTTAAATCATGAATTGAGAATTGAATCATGAATTGAATCATGAATCATGAATCATAAATTGAATCATCAATCATGAATCATGAATCATGAATCATGAATCGAATCATGAATCATGAATCATGAATCATCAATCATGAATTGAATCATGAATCATGAATCATGAATCATGAATTGAATCATGAATCATGAATCATGAATTGAATCATGAATCATAATTCATGAATTGATTCATCAATCATTAATCATGAATTGAATCAGAATTCGAATCTTGAATTGAATCAGGATTCGAATCATGAATTGAATCATGAATTATGAACTGAATCATGAATGATGAATCATGAATCATGAATCATGAATCATGAATTGAATCATGCATCATGAATCATGAATCGAATCATGAATCATGAATTTAATCATGAATCATGAATTGAATCATGAATCATGAATTGAATCATGAATCATGAATCATGAATTGAATCATGAATTGAATCATGAATCATAAATTGAATCATGAATTAAATTATGAATCATGAATCATGAATCATAAATTGAATCATGAATTGAATCATGATTCATGAATCGAATCATGAATCATGATATGAATCATGAATCATGAATCATGAATTGAATCATGAATCATGAATTTAATCATGAATCATGAATTGAATCATGAATTGAATCATGAATCATGAATCATGAATCATGAATCATGAATCATAAATTGAATCATGAATCATGAATCATGAATTGAATCATGAATTGAATCATGAATCATGAATCATGAATTGAATCATGAATCATGAATCATGAATTGAATCATGAATCATGAATCGAATCATGAATCATGAATTGAATCATGAATCGAATCATGAATCATCAATCATGAATTGAATCATGAATCATGAATCTTGAATCATGAATTGAATCATGAATCATGAATTATAAATTGAATCATGAATCATGAATCATGAATCAAGAATTGAATCATGAATCATGAATCATGAATCATGAATCATGAATCATGAAGTGAATCATGAATCATGAATCATGAATCGAATCATGAATCATGAATCAAAAATCATGAATCGAATCATGAATCATGAATTGAATCATGAATCATGAATCATGAATTGAATCATGAATCATGAATCATGAATCATGAATTGAATCATGAATCATGATTTATGAATCGAATCATGAATCAACAATCTTGAATCGAATCATGAATCATGAAATGAATCATGAATCATGAATCATGAATCATGAATCATGAATCATTAATCGAATCATGAATCATGAATCATGAATTGAATCATGAATCATGAATCATGAATCATGAATTAAATCCAGAATCATAAATTGAATCATGAATTGAATCATGAATCATGAATCATAAATTGAACCATGAATCATGAATCATGAATTGAATCATGAATCATGAATCATGAATTGAATCATGAATTGAATCATGAATCATGAATCATGAATTGAATCATGAATCATGAATCATGAATTGAATCATGAATCATGAATCGAATCATGAATCATGAATTGAATCATGAATCGAATCATGAATCATCAATCATGAATTGAATCATGAATCATGAATCGAATCATGAATCGAATCATGAATCTTGAATCATGAATTGAATCATGAATCATGAATTATAAATTGAATCATGAATCATGAATCATGAATCATGAATCAAGAATTGAATCATGAATCATGAATCATGAATCATGAATCATGAATCATGAAGTGAATCATGAATCATGAATCATGAATCGAATCATGAATCATGAATCAAAAATCATGAATCGAATCATGAATCATGAATTGAATCATGAATCATGAATCATGAATTGAATCATGAATCATGAATCATGAATCATGAATCATGAATTGAATCATGAATCATGAATCGAATCATGAATCATGAATTGAATCATGAATCGAATCATGAATCATAAATCATGAATTGAATCATAAATCATGAATCGAATCATGAATCATGAATTGAATCATGAATTGAATCATGAATCATGAATTATAAATTGAATCATGAATCATGAATCATGAATCATGAATCAAGAATTGAATCATGAATCATGAATCATGAATCATGAATCATGAATCGAATCATGAATCATGAATTGAATCATGAATCATGA
>NW_027446030.1:0-32500 GCF_038048845.1 Mixophyes fleayi
TTGCATATTTTGTCCTAATGTGCTTTCATATTTACATGTCACCATGATTCCATTGGCTAGTACCTTAAAGTCAGATGTCTGTCAAGCAAACTGACCAGTGACAGAATTGCTTTGTGAGGTTTACATCTTTATGACATCAAATGCTTCACATGAAAAATGCAGTTCATTGTCAAAAATCAGCTATATTAGGAGAGTGAGAATTGTGTTTTAGCATCAATTACACACTAAATATGCTGTCATTGTGTATGTTTAATGGATGTCTTTCAGTTTTAAAGATAGACAGACGGATAGATAGATAGAAAGATAGAAAGATAGAAAGATAGATAGATAGAAAGATAGATAGATAGATAGATAGACAGACAGACAGACTGATTTCAACTGGAAGCAGTGCTTACATATTGCTTAATTTTTGGTGGTTATTAAATAGTATGGGTAGGCAAGAAAAGTGCATATATCTTTTATTAGCATAAACTTACCCAAATGCGCTCTTGCATATTTAAGGCATTCAAAGTAATAATATTTCACAGCATTAATACAGTTATGTACTAGACTGGACAATGGTAAGCAGAGCCAGTACTTATATCAACAATGGCCTTATCTGTGTGAAGTTTGTATGTTCTCCCTGTGTTTGCGTGGGTTTCCTCCGGGTGCTGTGGTTTCCTCCCACACTCCAAAAAACATACTGTTAGGTTAATTGGCTGCTATCAAAATTGACCCTAGTCTCTCCCTCTCTGTCTGTGTGTGAGTGTGTGTCTATATTAGGGAATTTAGACTGTAAGCTCCAATAGGGTAGGGACTGATGTGAATGGGTTCTCTGTACAGCGCTGCGCTATTAGTGACACTATATAAATAAATGATAATGAGGATGATGATGATATGTGTTTACTATGCCTATACAAATAGCCAGCTTTCACACTTGATTGGCAGATTAATGCATCATTATTGCTAAGTTTGATAACAGTTGTCTAATACAATGACACTGGTAGAGAAAACCACTATAGACATTCACATAAGCAGCTCTCATCATCATCATTTATGGCATAAGACTTCTTTAATTATACTAAGTTTTTGAGCAGGTCTGCATTATACTTAATTATATAAGGGAGATGTACTTTTAGTAAAAAGTAGCTCTCCAATTTCAAAAGTACATCAACGTAGTATTAATACTTAGATTTAAAGATTTTCTGGGATAAATGAAATACATTCCCAGCAGCCATCTCCCTTTGCCTCTATCTTATTGCATATTTTGTCTAGGGATGTGCACCGGCGACTTTTGAGGTCTCGTGTTTTGTGTTTTGGATCCGGATTTTCGTTATTTTTGAGGTTCGGATTTGTCTCGCAAAACACTTGACGAAAGGTCTCGGTTCGGATTTAAGGTATTGGATTCGGATTTTTTTTGAAAAAAACATAAAAAGTTTAAAAATCAAGTTTTTGTGCTTATTTTCACTCCTAGGCTATTATTAACCTCAATAACATTCAATAACAAGCATTTCCACTAATTTACAGTGTATTCTGAACACCTCACAATATAGTTATTAGTCCAAAACGTTGCAACAAGGTATCTTTCTGGACTGCGTAGAGGAGTGGGTCACCACAATATATATTAAAAACCCTGAACTTTTATGATTCGCACCAATAAATGTACCTGGACTGCGTAGAGGAGTGGGTCACCACAATATATTAAAAACCCTGAACTTTTATGAATCGCACCAATAAATGTACCTGGACTGCGTAGAGGAGTGGGTCACCACAATATATATAATAAGAAAACCATCAACTTGTTTGATTCGCACCAATAAATGTACCTGGACTGCGTAGAGGAGTGGGTCACCACAATATATTAAAAACCCTGAACTTTTATGAATCGCACCAATAAATGTACCTGGACTGCGTAGAGGAGTGGGTCACCACAATATATATAATAAGAAAACCATCAACTTGTTTGATTCGCACCAATAAATGTACCTGGACTGCGTAGAGGAGTGGGTCACCACAATATATTAAAAACCCTGAACTTTTATGAATCGCACCAATAAATGTACCTGGACTGCGTAGAGGAGTGGGTCACCACAAGATATATTAAAAACCCTGAACTTTTATGATTCGCACCAATAAATGTACCTGGACTGCGTAGAGGAGTGGGCACTGGGCACCACAATAAAATATATAAAAAACCTTCAACAGATCTGCATTACACTACACATACGGCTGCTCCTCCATCCTCTCCATCATATACATGTTGGAGTTTTAGCGTGTGACAACCTCTTGTTTTTGATAATGTCAGTGCATTTGGAATATTTTTCAATTTGCCCCACACCACTGAATGTACTTTATCTATGATACGCATCTATCTATCTTGACTGCGTAGTGTGGTGGCCCCGGTACACAATTTGGTACCGAGGCCACAATATAATTTAAAAACCCTCCACGTGTCGGAATTCCACCAAACAAGTATCTGGACTGCATAGTGGGGTGGCCCCGGTACCCAATTTGATACCGGGGCCACAATACCTCCTCCTAACATGCTCCAGACAATTCGTCATTGACAGACCCCAGACAGACAGGGTCGTAGTGTTATTGTTTGACTTTGTAAACCCAAAAAAATGTCCCTGTTGCACTTGCACATAGTCGTGCAATGAAGACTGACTTTTTCATTTAAAGGCACGATCTTTAAAGTGTCAGAAAGAGAGAGAAGACACAGGAGAGGAGAGTTGTAGCTGGGGACCTGGGGTGGAAGCTCCCAGGCTCCCCCAGCATTGCCTGGAAGTCTGAGCGTGGTGACTGAGCCAGGGCAAGGAATGTGTGCCCTGGATGATGGGGGAGAACTCCATGCCACTATAGTGAACCCAAGAGAGAGGGGGACACTGCACATGGAAGAGGCCCTGGAGTGAGGGCTGCTACAAGAGGCATGGTAGCTGTAGTGTCAGATCCTGAGGCTGAGAGTACACAGAGTGACGTGTCAGAGCACAGGAGACATTATCCCCGCAGAGGAGGGATGAGCTGCAGTTGAGAGGTCTGCTGTTGAAATAGGACATGCACACTTTAACACACAAATCATTTCAGCGACAGGGCCTACCAAACAACTTTGACTGAAATGATTGGTTTGTTTGGGCCCCCACACCAAAAAAGCTATTCATCTCTCCCTGTACAGACAGACTAAACAGGCTCTACTGAGGCAAGATGTCGTCCTCATCCTCAACCTCTGATTCCTCTCCCCCTACAGTGTGTACTTCCTCCTCATCACACATTATCAATTCGTCCCCGCTGGACTCCACAACCACAGGTCCCTCTGTAGTATCTGGAGGGCAGTGCTGTACTTCATTGAGGAATTGATTATTCATTTTTATAAACATCATTTTTTCAACGTTGTGAGGAAGCAACCTCCTTCGCCGCTCACTGACCAGGTTCCCCGCTGCACTAAAAACTCTTTCCGAGTACACACTGGAGGGGGGACAACTCAGGTAAAATAGAGCCAGTTTGTACAGGGGCTTCCAAACTGCCTTTTTTTCCTGCCAGTAACAATATGGACTGTCTGACATGTCTACTTGGATGGTGTCAGCAAAGTAATCATCCACAATTTTTTCTATTGTCACAGCATCCAATGCAGCGAGAGTAGACATGTCTGCAATGGTTGGCAGGTCCTTCAGTCCGGACCAGATGTTATCAGCATCCCCGCCAGTGCCTCTTTTGGGAAAACTGAGCTTTTTCCTCGCAGCCATAGATGTGGAAGAAAATGAGGGTGGAGCTGTTGGCATGTCACGGTCCTCTTCAGAGGACAATCTCCTGACCAGCAGGTCTTTGCACCGCTGTAGACTTTTGTCCGCCGGAAACAGAGACACAACATACGCTTTAAACCGAGGATCGAGCACGGTGGCCAGAATGTATTCCTCTGACTTTAAAAGAGTGACCACCCTCGGATCCTGGCAAAGCGTACGAAGGGCTACATCCACAAGAGCTACATGCTTGCTGTAATCGCAATGGCTTACCAGCTCCTCCCTCACTTTCTCCAGCTGCTTCTGCAACAGCCTGATCAGGGGAATGACCTGACTCAAGCTGGCAGTGTCGGAACTGACTTCTCGTGTGGCAAGTTCAAATGGCTGCAGAACCTTGCACAACACGGAAATCAGTCTCCACTGCGCTTGACTCAGGCGCATCCCCACTCCTTTGCCTATGTCGTAGGTGGCTGTGTAGGCCTGAATGGCCTTTTGCTGCTCCTCCATCCTCTGCAGCATATAGAGGGTGGAGTTCCAGCGCGTCACAACCTCTTGTTTGAGGTGATGGCAGGGCAGGTTCAAGCTTTTTTGATGTGCCTCTAGTCTGCGGTAGGCACTGGCTGAATGCCGAAAGTGTCCAGCAATTTTGCGGGCCACCGCAAGCATCTCCTGCACACCCCTGTCACTCTTGAGGTAATGCTGCACCACCAAATTAATGGTGTGGGCAAAACATGGGACGTGCTGGAAATTGCCCATATTTAATGCCCGCACAATGTTACTGGCATTGTCTGACACCACAAATCCCCATGAGAGTCTAAGTGGGGTAAGCCACTGGGAGATAATTTCCCTCATTTTCTCTAATATGTTGTCAGCGTTGTGCCTCTTATTAAAGCCTGTAATGCACAATGTTGCCTGCCTTTGCATGAGCAGCCATTTTGTAGATGCTGCTACTGATGCAGCTGTTGCTGTTGCTGCGGAAGGGGATGCATCAACCCAGTGGGCTGTCACAGTCATATAGTCCTTCGTTTGCCCAGAACCACTTGTCCACATGTCCGTGGTTAAGTGGACAGTGGGTACAACCGCATTTTTAAGAGCACTGAGGACACTTGATCGTACTTCTCTGTACATTTTTGGTATCGCCTGCCTAGTGAAGTGGAATCTCGAGGGGATTTGGTACCGGGGACACAATACCTCCATCAACCCTCTAAATCCCACTCCACTGATGGCGGACACCGGGCGCACGTCTAACACCAACATTGCAGTTACAGCCGCAGTTATACGCTTTGCAATAGGGTGACTACTATCGTATTTGGTGGTCATGGCAAACGACTGTTGGACGGTCAATTGTTTGGTGAAAGACTTAGCGGTCTTACGACTTCCCCTCTGGGAAGATGACCGACTAACAGCAGCAACAGCAGCAGTGGCAGTAGTAGGCGTACCGCTGCAGGATTCCTCGGATGAATCCCGTATTGAGGAGGACTCAGTCTGGCTGCTGACTTGGGCTGCAGGACTGAATCTGATGGAGATTGTGGAGGAAGTTGACGAGGAGGGTGTTGCTGGTGTGTATCCAACTGGACCACGGGATTTAGGTGTCCCTGTACCGATGAGGGTCCTAGCCCCAGTTCCTGAACTAACCACTGAACTATGAAGGTTATTCAGGTGACGTATAAGGGAGGATGTTCCTAGGTGGGCAAGATCCTTACCCCTGCTTATTTGAGCTTTACATAAGCTACATATTGCCATACATTGGTTGTCTGGATTTGGATAAAAATAACTCCAGACCGAAGAGGTGCATTTTTTGGTCTTCTGACCAGGCATGACGATGGGCTTTTTCATCCCATGGACATCAGCTGTTTCCCCCCCTGGTGCCTCATTTACAATAACCACATCACCATCCTCATCATCAAGTTCCTCCACAGCGCCAGCTACATCATCAATAGCCTCCTCCCGAGCCACCTCTTCCCGTACAGTGATGGGAAGTACAGTGATGGGAAGGTCAGGCTTGACAACCACCAACACGCTTGGACTCGCCTTGGGGATTTGTGATAATTTCTCTTTAGAAGGCAGAGTTGTTTGCTGTTTTGTTGCTGACAGCATAACTCTCTTCAATTTTTTGTAGGGGGGGGGAGGAGGAGGAGGGCTAAGATCCGTGGGTGAAGCTGAACCACTAGTCATGAACACGGGCCAGGGCCTAAGCCGTTCCTTGCCACTCCGTGTCGTAAATGGCATATTGGCAACTTTACGTTTCTCCTCAGATGATTTTAAGTTTCTCTTTTTGCTACTTTTTCTTAACTTGGGCTTTTTGGATTTTACATGCCCGGTACTACGAGATTGGGCATCGGGCTTGGAAGACGACGTTGATGGCATTTCATCGTCTATGTCATGACTAGTGGCAGCAGCTTCAGCATTAGGAGGAAGTGGGTCTTGATCTTTCCCTACTTTATCCTCCAAATTTTTGGTCTCCATTATATGTAGCACAAGATACTGCAGAATGTGTGAACTTGGTAATATTGCAGTACCAATGGACTTATACTGCTGGATTGGTTTTACAAATTTGGTTATAATTATTATATATTTTTTTTTTTTTTAATTTTTTATTTTTTTTTACTTTTTTCTTATTTTTAAAAAACTTGGGAATAGTGGGGAAATAACTATGCCCTTAGAAGCACAGAGCACAGGACACAGCACCACTGGACTGAACAGGACACGGCACAGGATCCAGCAGCACTACGGAACTCAGCAGGACAGAGCACAGGACACAGCACCACTGGACTGATACTGCAGAATGTGTAAACTTTGTAATATTGCAGTACCACTGGACTTTTACTGCTGAATGTGTGAACTTGGTAATATTGCAGTACCACTGGACTTTTACTGCTGAATGTGTGAACTTGGTAATATTGCAGTACCAATGGGCTTATACTGCAGGATTGGTTTTGCAAATTTGGTGGTAATTAAAAAATATTAAAGTAGTTTTTGGTATTTTTTAAAAAAACTTTTTTTTATTTTTTTAAACACAGGGGAATATTGGGGAAATAACTATGCCCTTAGAAGCACAGAGCACAGGACACAGCACCACTGGACTGAACAGGACACGGCACAGGACCCAGCAGCACTACGGAACTCAGCAGGACAGAGCACAGGACACAGCACCACTGGACTGATACTGCAGAATGTGTAAACTTTGTAATATTGCAGTACCACTGGACTTTTACTGCTGAATGTGTGAACTTGGTAATATTGCAGTACCAATGGGCTTATACTGCAGGATTGGTTTTGCAAATTTGGTGGTAATTAAAAAATATTAAAGTAGTTTTTGGTATTTTTTAAAAAAACTTTTTTTTATTTTTTTAAACACAGGGGAATATTGGGGAAATAACTATGCCCTTAGAAGCACAGAGCACAGGACACAGCACCACTGGACTGAACAGGACACGGCACAGGACCCAGCAGCACTACGGAACTCAGCAGGACAGAGCACAGGACACAGCACCACTGGACTGATACTGCAGAACACAGCACAGCACAGCACAGCACAGCACAGCACAGAACTAAACAGCACAGAACTAAACAGCACAGAGGACCACCTAACACACCCTCCCTCTACTCTGATCAATGCCCGAGTGAAGATGGCGGCGACTAGCGGGGAATTTATAGGATCCGAGTATCGCGAGATCCGACAACGGGATTATGAGTCAGAGCCTCAGTTTCACTTTTGAATTTGGCGCCAATACCCGGATCTGTCTCGGATCCGACTCGGATCCGCAACGTTCGGGTGGGCTCGGATTCAGGAAATCCGAGTGCGCTCATCCCTAATTTTGTCCTAATGTGCTTTCATATTTACATGTCACCATGTTTCCATTGGCTAGTACCTTAAAGTCAGATGTCTGTCAAGCAAACTGACCAGTGACAGAATTGCTTTGTGAGGTTTACATCTTTATGACATCAAATGCTTCACATGAAAAATGCAGTTCATTGTCAAAAATCAGCTATATTAGGAGAGTGAGAATTGTGTTTTAGCATCAATTACACACTAAATATGCTGTCATTGTGTATGTTTAATGGATGTCTTTCAGTTTTAAAGATAGACAGACCGATAGATAGATAGATAGAAAGATAGAAAGATAGATAGAAAGATAGATAGATAGATAGACAGACAGACTGATTTCAACTGGAAGCAGTGCTTACATATTGCTTAATTTTTGGTGGTTATTAAATAGTATGGGTAGGCAAGAAAAGTGCATATATCTTTTATTAGCATAAACTTACCCAAATGCGCTCTTGCATATTTAAGGCATTCAAAGTAATAATATTTCACAGCATTAATACAGTTATGTACTAGACTGGACAATGGTAAGCAGAGCCAGTACTTATATCAACAATGGCCTTATCTGTGTGAAGTTTGTATGTTCTCCCTGTGTTTGCGTGGGTTTCCTCCCACACTCCAAAAAACATACTGTTAGGTTAATTGGCTGCTATCAAAATTGACCCTAGTCTCTCCCTCTCTGTCTGTGTGTGAGTGTGTGTCTATATTAGGGAATTTAGACTGTAAGCTCCAATAGGGTAGGGACTGATGTGAATGGGTTCTCTGTACAGCGCTGCGCTATTAGTGACACTATATAAATAAATTATAATGAGGATGATGATGATATGTGTTTACTATGCCTATACACATAGCCAGCTTTCACACTTGATTGGCAGATTAATGCATCATTATTGCTAAGTTTGATAACAGTTGTCTAATACAGTGACACTGGTAGAGAAAACCACTATAGACATTCACATAAGCAGCTCTCATCATCATCATTTATGGCATAAGACTTCTTTAATTATACTAAGTTTTTGAGCAGGTCTGCATTATACTTAATTATATAAGGGAGATGTACTTTTAGTAAAAAGTAGCTCTCCAATTTCAAAAGTACATCAACGTAGTATTAATACTTAGATTTAAAGATTTTCTGGGATAAATGAAATACATTCCCAGCAGCCATCTCCCTTTGCCTCTATCTTATTGCATATTTTGTCCTAATGTGCTTTCATATTTACATGTCACCATGATTCCATTGGCTAGTACCTTAAAGTCAGATGTCTGTCAAGCAAACTGACCAGTGACAGAATTGCTTTGTGAGGTTTACATCTTTATGACATCAAATGCTTCACATGAAAAATGCAGTTCATTGTCAAAAATCAGCTATATTAGGAGAGTGAGAATTGTGTTTTAGCATCAATTACACACTAAATATGCTGTCATTGTGTATGTTTAATGGATGTCTTTCAGTTTTAAAGATAGACAGACGGATAGATAGATAGAAAGATAGAAAGATAGATAGATAGAAAGATAGATAGATAGACAGACAGACAGACTGATTTCAACTGGAAGCAGTGCTTACATATTGCTTAATTTTTGGTGGTTATTAAATAGTATGGGTAGGCAAGAAAAGTGCATATATCTTTTATTAGCATAAACTTACCCAAATGCGCTCTTGCATATTTAAGGCATTCAAAGTAATAATATTTCACAGCATTAATACAGTTATGTACTAGACTGGACAATGGTAAGCAGAGCCAGTACTTATATCAACAATGGCCTTATCTGTGTGAAGTTTGTATGTTCTCCCTGTGTTTGCGTGGGTTTCCTCCCACACTCCAAAAAACATACTGTTAGGTTAATTGGCTGCTATCAAAATTGACCCTAGTCTCTCCCTCTCTGTCTGTGTGTGAGTGTGTGTCTATATTAGGGAATTTAGACTGTAAGCTCCAATAGGGTAGGGACTGATGTGAATGGGTTCTCTGTACAGCGCTGCGCTATTAGTGACACTATATAAATAAATTATAATGAGGATGATGATGATATGTGTTTACTATGCCTATACACATAGCCAGCTTTCACACTTGATTGGCAGATTAATGCATCATTATTGCTAAGTTTGATAACAGTTGTCTAATACAGTGACACTGGTAGAGAAAACCACTATAGACATTCACATAAGCAGCTCTCATCATCATCATTTATGGCATAAGACTTCTTTAATTATACTAAGTTTTTGAGCAGGTCTGCATTATACTTAATTATATAAGGGAGATGTACTTTTAGTAAAAAGTAGCTCTCCAATTTCAAAAGTACATCAACGTAGTATTAATACTTAGATTTAAAGATTTTCTGGGATAAATGAAATACATTCCCAGCAGCCATCTCCCTTTGCCTCTATCTTATTGCATATTTTGTCCTAATGTGCTTTCATATTTACATGTCACCATGTTTCCATTGGCTAGTACCTTAAAGTCAGATGTCTGTCAAGCAAACTGACCAGTGACAGAATTGCTTTGTGAGGTTTACATCTTTATGACATCAAATGCTTCACATGAAAAATGCAGTTCATTGTCAAAAATCAGCTATATTAGGAGAGTGAGAATTGTGTTTTAGCATCAATTACACACTAAATATGCTGTCATTGTGTATGTTTAATGGATGTCTTTCAGTTTTAAAGATAGACAGACGGATAGATAGATAGAAAGATAGAAAGATAGAAAGATAGAAAGATAGAAAGATAGATAGTTAGATAGATAGATAGATAGATAGATAGATAGACAGACAGACAGACTGATTTCAACTGGAAGCAGTGCTTACATATTGCTTAATTTTTGGTGGTTATTAAATAGTATGGGTAGGCAAGAAAAGTGCATATATCTTTTATTAGCATAAACTTACCCAAATGCGCTCTTGCATATTTAAGGCATTCAAAGTAATAATATTTCACAGCATTAATACAGTTATGTACTAGACTGGACAATGGTAAGCAGAGCCAGTACTTATATCAACAATGGCCTTATCTGTGTGAAGTTTGTATGTTCTCCCTGTGTTTGCGTGGGTTTCCTCCGGGTGCTGTGGTTTCCTCCCACACTCCAAAAAACATACTGTTAGGTTAATTGGCTGCTCTCAAAATTGACCCTAGTCTCTCCCTCTCTGTCTGTGTGTGAGTGTGTGTCTATATTAGGGAATTTAGACTGTAAGCTCCAATAGGGTAGGGACTGATGTGAATGGGTTCTCTGTACAGCGCTGCGCTATTAGTGACACTATATAAATAAATGATAATGAGGATGATGATGATATGTGTTTACTATGCCTATACACATAGCCAGCTTTCACACTTGATTGGCAGATTAATGCATCATTATTGCTAAGTTTGATAACAGTTGTCGAATACAGTGACACTGGTAGAGAAAACCACTATAGACATTCACATAAGCAGCTCTCATCATCATCATTTATGGCATAAGACTTCTTTAATTATACTAAGTTTTTGAGCAGGTCTGCATTATACTTAATTATATAAGGGAGATGTACTTTTAGTAAAAAGTAGCTCTCCAATTTCAAAAGTACATCAACGTAGTATTAATACTTAGATTTAAAGATTTTCTGGGATAAATGAAATACATTCCCAGCAGCCATCTCCCTTTGCCTCTATCTTATTGCATATTTTGTCCTAATGTGCTTTCATATTTACATGTCACCATGTTTCCATTGGCTAGTACCTTAAAGTCAGATGTCTGTCAAGCAAACTGACCAGTGACAGAATTGCTTTGTGAGGTTTACATCTTTATGACATCAAATGCTTCACATGAAAAATGCAGTTCATTGTCAAAAATCAGCTATATTAGGAGAGTGAGAATTGTGTTTTAGCATCAATTACACACTAAATATGCTGTCATTGTGTATGTTTAATGGATGTCTTTCAGTTTTAAAGATAGACAGACCGATAGATAGATAGATAGAAAGATAGAAAGATAGATAGATAGAAAGATAGATAGATAGATAGACAGACAGACTGATTTCAACTGGAAGCAGTGCTTACATATTGCTTAATTTTTGGTGGTTATTAAATAGTATGGGTAGGCAAGAAAAGTGCATATATCTTTTATTAGCATAAACTTACCCAAATGCGCTCTTGCATATTTAAGGCATTCAAAGTAATAATATTTCACAGCATTAATACAGTTATGTACTAGACTGGACAATGGTAAGCAGAGCCAGTACTTATATCAACAATGGCCTTATCTGTGTGAAGTTTGTATGTTCTCCCTGTGTTTGCGTGGGTTTCCTCCCACACTCCAAAAAACATACTGTTAGGTTAATTGGCTGCTATCAAAATTGACCCTAGTCTCTCCCTCTCTGTCTGTGTGTGAGTGTGTGTCTATATTAGGGAATTTAGACTGTAAGCTCCAATAGGGTAGGGACTGATGTGAATGGGTTCTCTGTACAGCGCTGCGCTATTAGTGACACTATATAAATAAATGATAATGAGGATGATGATGATATGTGTTTACTATGCCTATACACATAGCCAGCTTTCACACTTGATTGGCAGATTAATGCATCATTATTGCTAAGTTTGATAACAGTTGTCTAATACAGTGACACTGGTAGAGAAAACCACTATAGACATTCACATAAGCAGCTCTCATCATCATCATTTATGGCATAAGACTTCTTTAATTATACTAAGTTTTTGAGCAGGTCTGCATTATACTTAATTATATAAGGGAGATGTACTTTTAGTAAAAAGTAGCTCTCCAATTTCAAAAGTACATCAACGTAGTATTAATACTTAGATTTAAAGATTTTCTGGGATAAATGAAATACATTCCCAGCAGCCATCTCCCTTTGCCTCTATCTTATTGCATATTTTGTCCTAATGTGCTTTCATATTTACATGTCACCATGTTTCCATTGGCTAGTACCTTAAAGTCAGATGTCTGTCAAGCAAACTGACCAGTGACAGAATTGCTTTGTGAGGTTTACATCTTTATGACATCAAATGCTTCACATGAAAAATGCAGTTCATTGTCAAAAATCAGCTATATTAGGAGAGTGAGAATTGTGTTTTAGCATCAATTACACACTAAATATGCTGTCATTGTGTATGTTTAATGGATGTCTTTCAGTTTTAAAGATAGACAGACGGATAGATAGATAGAAAGATAGAAAGATAGAAAGATAGAAAGATAGATAGTTAGATAGATAGATAGATAGATAGATAGATAGATAGATAGATAGACAGACAGACAGACAGACTGATTTCAACTGGAAGCAGTGCTTACATATTGCTTAATTTTTGGTGGTTATTAAATAGTATGGGTAGGCAAGAAAAGTGCATATATCTTTTATTAGCATAAACTTACCCAAATGCGCTCTTGCATATTTAAGGCATTCAAAGTAATAATATTTCACAGCATTAATACAGTTATGTACTAGACTGGACAATGGTAAGCAGAGCCAGTACTTATATCAACAATGGCCTTATCTGTGTGAAGTTTGTATGTTCTCCCTGTGTTTGCGTGGGTTTCCTCCGGGTGCTGTGGTTTCCTCCCACACTCCAAAAAACATACTGTTAGGTTAATTGGCTGCTCTCAAAATTGACCCTAGTCTCTCCCTCTCTGTCTGTGTGTGAGTGTGTGTCTATATTAGGGAATTTAGACTGTAAGCTCCAATAGGGTAGGGACTGATGTGAATGGGTTCTCTGTACAGCGCTGCGCTATTAGTGACACTATATAAATAAATGATAATGAGGATGATGATGATATGTGTTTACTATGCCTATACACATAGCCAGCTTTCACACTTGATTGGCAGATTAATGCATCATTATTGCTAAGTTTGATAACAGTTGTCTAATACAGTGACACTGGTAGAGAAAACCACTATAGACATTCACATAAGCAGCTCTCATCATCATCATTTATGGCATAAGACTTCTTTAATTATACTAAGTTTTTGAGCAGGTCTGCATTATACTTAATTATATAAGGGAGATGTACTTTTAGTAAAAAGTAGCTCTCCAATTTCAAAAGTACATCAACGTAGTATTAATACTTAGATTTAAAGATTTTCTGGGATAAATGAAATACATTCCCAGCAGCCATCTCCCTTTGCCTCTATCTTATTGCATATTTTGTCCTAATGTGCTTTCATATTTACATGTCACCATGTTTCCATTGGCTAGTACCTTAAAGTCAGATGTCTGTCAAGCAAACTGACCAGTGACAGAATTGCTTTGTGAGGTTTACATCTTTATGACATCAAATGCTTCACATGAAAAATGCAGTTCATTGTCAAAAATCAGCTATATTAGGAGAGTGAGAATTGTGTTTTAGCATCAATTACACACTAAATATGCTGTCATTGTGTATGTTTAATGGATGTCTTTCAGTTTTAAAGATAGACAGACGGATAGATAGATAGAAAGATAGAAAGATAGAAAGATAGATAGATAGATAGATAGACAGACAGACTGATTTCAACTGGAAGCAGTGCTTACATATTGCTTAATTTTTGGTGGTTATTAAATAGTATGGGTAGGCAAGAAAAGTGCATATATCTTTTATTAGCATAAACTTACCCAAATGCGCTCTTGCATATTTAAGGCATTCAAAGTAATAATATTTCACAGCATTAATACAGTTATGTACTAGACTGGACAATGGTAAGCAGAGCCAGTACTTATATCAACAATGGCCTTATCTGTGTGAAGTTTGTATGTTCTCCCTGTGTTTGCGTGGGTTTCCTCCCACACTCCAAAAAACATACTGTTAGGTTAATTGGCTGCTATCAAAATTGACCCTAGTCTCTCCCTCTCTGTCTGTGTGTGAGTGTGTGTCTATATTAGGGAATTTAGACTGTAAGCTCCAATAGGGTATGGACTGATGTGAATGGGTTCTCTGTACAGCGCTGCGCTATTAGTGACACTATATAAATAAATGATAATGAGGATGATGATGATATGTGTTTACTATGCCTATACACATAGCCAGCTTTCACACTTGATTGGCAGATTAATGCATCATTATTGCTAAGTTTGATAACAGTTGTCTAATACAGTGACACTGGTAGAGAAAACCACTATAGACATTCACATAAGCAGCTCTCATCATCATCATTTATGGCATAAGACTTCTTTAATTATACTAAGTTTTTGAGCAGGTCTGCATTATACTTAATTATATAAGGGAGATGTACTTTTAGTAAAAAGTAGCTCTCCAATTTCAAAAGTACATCAACGTAGTATTAATACTTAGATTTAAAGATTTTCTGGGATAAATGAAATACATTCCCAGCAGCCATCTCCCTTTGCCTCTATCTTATTGCATATTTTGTCCTAATGTGCTTTCATATTTACATGTCACCATGTTTCCATTGGCTAGTACCTTAAAGTCAGATGTCTGTCAAGCAAACTGACCAGTGACAGAATTGCTTTGTGAGGTTTACATCTTTATGACATCAAATGCTTCACATGAAAAATGCAGTTCATTGTCAAAAATCAGCTATATTAGGAGAGTGAGAATTGTGTTTTAGCATCAATTACACACTAAATATGCTGTCATTGTGTATGTTTAATGGATGTCTTTCAGTTTTAAAGATAGACAGACCGATAGATAGATAGATAGATAGATAGATAGAAAGATAGAAAGATAGATAGATAGAAAGATAGATAGATAGACAGACAGACAGACTGATTTCAACTGGAAGCAGTGCTTACATATTGCTTAATTTTTGGTGGTTATTAAATAGTATGGGTAGGCAAGAAAAGTGCATATATCTTTTATTAGCATAAACTTACCCAAATGCGCTCTTGCATATTTAAGGCATTCAAAGTAATAATATTTCACAGCATTAATACAGTTATGTACTAGACTGGACAATGGTAAGCAGAGCCAGTACTTATATCAACAATGGCCTTATCTGTGTGAAGTTTGTATGTTCTCCCTGTGTTTGCGTGGGTTTCCTCCCACACTCCAAAAAACATACTGTTAGGTTAATTGGCTGCTATCAAAATTGACCCTAGTCTCTCCCTCTCTGTCTGTGTGTGAGTGTGTGTCTATATTAGGGAATTTAGACTGTAAGCTCCAATAGGGTAGGGACTGATGTGAATGGGTTCTCTGTACAGCGCTGCGCTATTAGTGACACTATATAAATAAATGATAATGAGGATGATGATGATATGTGTTTACTATGCCTATACACATAGCCAGCTTTCACACTTGATTGGCAGATTAATGCATCATTATTGCTAAGTTTGATAACAGTTGTCTAATACAGTGACACTGGTAGAGAAAACCACTATAGACATTCACATAAGCAGCTCTCATCATCATCATTTATGGCATAAGACTTCTTTAATTATACTAAGTTTTTGAGCAGGTCTGCATTATACTTAATTATATAAGGGAGATGTACTTTTAGTAAAAAGTAGCTCTCCAATTTCAAAAGTACATCAACGTAGTATTAATACTTAGATTTAAAGATTTTCTGGGATAAATGAAATACATTCCCAGCAGCCATCTCCCTTTGCCTCTATCTTATTGCATATTTTGTCCTAATGTGCTTTCATATTTACATGTCACCATGTTTCCATTGGCTAGTACCTTAAAGTCAGATGTCTGTCAAGCAAACTGACCAGTGACAGAAGTTTAAGTGAAGCCCTAAGCTGAGGGCAATTAAAATTTTGTGCTATATTTCATCAGCACTGCATTAGGAGTTAAACATTTGGTGTCAGCCAGCCTATCACTCCTGGGGGAGTGGTTTCACAGGAGGGCATAAATTACATGGGAGATGGGGGCTGGCTCTCTCTTGTCCTGGATGCCAGATAAGGAGACAGTGGCTGTGCAGTCAGGCTGAGTACCATATATTACTTGTTCTGTCATTTGTTTCATTGTTTTTCTCTCTTGCTCTTCTCCCTCTTTCCCTCACTTGGGCTTTATTCTCCCCTAACTAATTCTTCTTTCCTCCTCTGCCTCCTTTAGTTCTCCCCTTCCACAGCTCGTTCATCCAACTCTCCCCCCGCCCCCTCCCAACCCCATCTCGCTGCCCAGCTCTGTAGCACCCAGTCCCACAGTAGTATAGTCTAAATTTGGCCACCATGTCCCGTCCACGCCGTAGTGTAGGTACCCCAGCCCGCTTCCAAGAGAGCCCAGATAGTATTGCTGATGTGCGGGCGGTAGCCCCGCCCCCCGGAGCCGCCGCGGCGGCCATTTTAAAATTTCAACAAGTGCCTGCGAGCGGTGGAGGGGAGCCTCTCACCGCCGCAGGTGCTGGGCTTATGTCGGCGCCTGAGCTTGCTAGGAGCTCAGGTAGCCAGGGGGACAAGAGGGCAGAAGCCTCTGAAGTGGCAGCGCCTGTCGGCGGTGGCGGGGAGCCGCTCACCGCTGCAGGCTCTGTAGGGATGATGTCACCAGAGCTCATTAGGAGCTCCGGTCAGCTTGACATTTGCACAGTGGGTTTAGAAGTGCCTGTCAGCGGTGGAGGGGAGCCTCTCACCGCTGCAGGCTCAGGGGGGAGTTTTAACCCTGTCAGTAAGGGCAATGTGGAGCCTGTGAGTGGTGGAGGGGACCCTCACACCACAGCAGGCTTACTGGATGGGGTTTCACCAAGGGGCATTAGGAGCCCTGTTAGCCAAGAGCCTTTGGTTATGGCAGAAAGAATGGTGGGTGAGCCTGTCAGCGGGGGAGGGGAGCCTCTCGCCGCCGCAGACACTCTGAGTGCACAGGCTCGAGAGGCCACTGGTGCCTCCATTCGCCGAAAGGGCAATAAAAAGGGTAATGTCAGAAGGTCACGTGCGCCAGAGCGGGCTGTGAGCCCTCCCAATGCTGGTGCACGTAAACAGGTAAGGGGAGCGAAGAGAGGTAGGGGAGGCAGGATGTTATCCCCGTCAATCAATCGCTCACGGGAAAGTAATGTGACCCCACATACAAGGAACACTGCTAGCGAAATCGGGGTGGGGGTTGTTAGCGAGCAAATGGAGGTTTCAGCACACAATTTTAGTTATGTTCCGGTCCACGGTTCCAATTATTTCCCACATACACCCCCTTCATTTGAACCGCAGAATGTCATACCCAACACAGTTATGCCGCCCCCTACTCCCGGAAGTCTAGGGAGTAATAACATAGGGAGAGGGAGGGCTCAAACAGGGTTCCCACACGCAAGTTTGCCCACATTAATGCCAGAAGGGTGGTCAAGGCATAGCGGCCGCACATTATCATCGGGAGGCCCTTCAGCGTCGTTGGGCGCCCCAAGTATAATTGGATCACAGTTCCCTATGTTCGAGCAAGAAGTTACTGGTCCATCTTGGTTTCCTTCGGGGGTGGGCAATATTTTGCCTTATCGAGGACGGGCCGTAACGCAGCCGGGGAACCCCCCCTTTAACGCCGATAATAACCAGTCCCAATACGGGCAGCCCTTTCACGTCCATAACATTCAGGCAAGTAATAACGCAGCCTGGTCCCTCCCTTACCCTCCCCCTCAGACACAAGGGGAACATAGTATGGCCAGACTATGGATTGCTCCATATCCGCCGCAGGAGAGAAGCCTGCCGCAGATCGGAGCACACTTTTCGTGGAGGCAGGATACTTCCCCTCCGGTAGGTCACATTCATAGCCCCGCTCCCTATCCGGTTAGCAGGCCTTTGGATCATCCACAAACCCAGGGTTTTGGTAGTGGTGCTACTAGGGATAATAGGGCATTAATGTCGCTCAGCAGTGTGGGGCATGGGTGTGCAGTAATGGATGTTTTGCCGGCTGCTAACGTTTCTTCTCGCCCAGTAACACAGGCACAGCCAGATAATGGAATCGTCGCGGTTGGAGGAGGAGCTTCAATACAACAAGCTGGTATGCCGGCCAGTGGACCCGAGACGACAGGAATCATCACAGCGGCCGCTGGGTCTCAAGCCATCGCCCCACAGCCGGGACAAGGGATTCCGGTTACCATTGCTGGTGAGAACCCTTCTTTATTGACACTACACCCATTGACACATAGCGCTCCAATGTCATCTACTGATGACGATTCGTCAGATGATGAGCAAGGACCGCGCAAGCTGCTGCGATTATTAAAGGAACATTTGGTTCAACCAGTGAAAGCGGCTCCCGCAGTAGCCTTGCCTCGCGCAGCGTTAGGGGGCCCCATGGTGTTGTGTGACAATACGGCGCTACTGACAGGTGTGAGACCATGTGTGAGGGACAGGATCAACAAAGGATTCCTGGTGGATATGTTTACCTTAACGAAACAATCCAAAAAGCAGTTGACAGCTGCGTGTAGTAGAGGGGGAATAGGTGAGGAAGCTTACCGGTCATTCCATAACTGGTTGTCAGGCTTCTGCGTATTCGCGGCCTGTTACTTGGAAACCAGACCCGAGGCGCTGGTAGACATATGGCGCTACCTGCACCTCATAACGGAGATGGTAGTCAATGATGGGCCTACAATATGGCGTAGGTATGACGAGAGTTTCAGGGAAAAAGCCAACGGGATGAAGCGTATTCCCTTTGAGTGCAAGGATGTTGAAACGTGGTCGAAACTAATGCGACCTCAGAGTGAGGAGCAACGTCCAAGTGTCAGGTTTCCAGGAGGAGGGGGGCGTGGAGCCCCCCGCCGTAAGCAGAACAGATGTTTTGCGTTCAATAATTCCACCTGCAACAGGGGGGACAACTGCAGGTATAGGCACGCCTGTGCGATCTGTAGAGGCCCGCACCCAGTGCGGGAATGCACCAGGAATGCTCCAGGTGCAGGAAGGGGACGGGGCATGTCAGGACCCACTGGGCAAGGCCCCATCGCCCATTAAGTTAGATGTGTTGGTCAGATGGCTTGGTTTCTTTCCTGATGCCGCACAAGCCAAGTTTCTGAAAGAAGGTTTCACTGTAGGTTTTAGGCTTCCCATATCCGGGCCGGTACGGTCCGGGGATGGCCGGAATTTGAAGTCGGCGTCTGTCTTGCCAGAAGTAGTACTCGAAAAGGTCAATAAAGAAGTGGCCTTAGGAAGGATGCAGGGTCCTTTTCCGTCTCCTCCGTTGACGAACTTAATCTTATCCCCTATAGGAGTAGTGCCTAAGAAAGCTGAGGGTAAATACCGGTTAATTCAGCACCTGTCCCACCCCATCGGTTCGTCGGTAAACGACGCCATAGATGCTCACCATAGCTCGGTAATTTACCAGTCTTTCGAGGAAGCTTTGGCCCTAGTGAGATCTTATGGGAAAGGCGCACTTCTAGCTAAGCTGGACATCGAGTCTGCTTTTAGACTTCTCCCGCTTCACCCAGAATCTTTTAGATTCATGGGCTTCAAATTCCAAGACGGCTTTTATATTGATCGCTGTCTTCCTATGGGCTGTTCGGTGTCATGTTCGTTTTTTGAGTGCTTCAGCTCCTTCCTGCATTGGTGTATACAAGCAGGAACGGGCCACGTGGGGGTAGCACACTATTTAGACGATTTTTTGTTTGTAGGCCCAGGTTCATCCCTTGTTTGCTCTGAAATTTTGTTTGCAGCAAAAGCTCTTTTTGTTGTTATGGGAGTTCCTATTGCCCATGACAAAACAGAGGGTCCCGCCACCTGCTTATCATTTCTGGGAATAGAGATAGACACCATGGTAGGATGTTGTCGCTTACCCAGGGATAAGATTGAGAAACTGCAAACAATCATATCGGAGGTTCTGAGTGCAGATGCTAGCTCTCTGCGGCGCATCCAGTCACTTCTGGGTACATTGAATTTTGCTTGTAGGGTAATCCCTATGGGCAGGATATTTAGCAGGAAGTTACAATTGGCCACAGCTGGCTTGACAAGGCCTCATGCACGGATTCGCCTAGCATCCGATATTAGGGCAGATCTTAAGATCTGGGCAACTTTCTTGCAAGATTTTAATGGCGTGCGGATTTGGCCTGAATGTCCAGTATCTAGTAGGGAATTAGAACTGCACACGGATGCTTCCGGAGCCCACGGCTTCGGAACCTTTTTTCAAGGGGAATGGTGTGCGGCTACTTGGCCGACGGAATGGCATATAAATGGCCTAGTTAAGAACATGTTGGTGCTAGAGCTGTTTCCCATAGTACTGTCCCTAGAGCTATGGGCGAAGAGTTTGTCTGGCTGGAACGTAGTGTTCTGGTGTGACAATCTCGGGGTAGTTCAAGCTATTAATCGTCAGACCGCTTCCTCTCTGCCAGCAGTTAACTTATTACGCAGACTGGTGTTACGTTCGTTAGAGTTCGACATTTCATTTCGGGCCAAACATGTTCCCGGCATAGAGAATCACATAGCTGACTCTCTATCTCGCTGCCAATGGCGGCGTTTCCGGTTTTTAGCACCCCAAGCTAGACTAACTGGTATTCCCTGTCCCCTTTCCGCTTGGCAGATGGTCGAGCCGGTATAATGGGTCTGGCGGAATTGTCGTTGGCTGCTTCCACAAGAAAATCGTATAGAACTGCCTGGCACCAATGGCAATTGTTCCTGAGTTCGTATCCGGGCTGTCACCCTTCAACTCAAAAGGATCCCATGTTAGATTTCATGTGGAGTAGGTACCTCCAAGGAGCATCAAAATCCAATATGGCCTCTACCCTGTCAGGGATTTCCTTTATGGCTCGTCTGCATAGTGTGGCGGACCCCACTAAGGGCTTCATGATCTCCAAAGCATTGAGAGGTTGGGCAAAGGAACGGCCGGTAGAGGTGGACGCAAGACGTCCCATTTCCGTAGCTATTTTGAGGTTATTGGTTAGTGCTCTCACAGTGGTCACAACGAATCAGTATGAATCGCTCCTTTTCAGCACAGCATTTTGCATGGCCTTCCATGGGGCTTTTAGAATAAGTGAACTGGTTGCGCGATCTAATGCAGATATTGGTAATGCGCTATTGGCGAAGTATACATATATTACTGATTCACACGTGGGTTGTAAATTAGCCAGCTCAAAGACTGACCAACTTAGTAAAGGGCATTGGTTTAACATAGCAGCACAGGAAGATACGGGTATATGCCCGGTGGCTTGGTGCTCAAAATTTTCAATAGTTCGCCCAAAAGAAGGGAAGATGTGGCTGATACATGCAGATGGTTCACCCCTTTCCAAATTCCAATTTAATGCAGTATTTAAACGTGCGTTGGGGCATGTGGGTTTAGACCCATCGCTCTATGGTACCCATTCATTTAGAATCGGGGCGGCTACTGCCGCAGCAGAAAGAGGCGAGTTGCCCTCGGTTATACAGGCAATAGGCCGCTGGAAGTCAGGAGCTTATAAGTCATATATACGCCCACAACCCTAGCATAAGGTAAATACTGCCCCACCATGGCGATAACCTTGGGCTCTGCTGCTTGTCGCTTTTAGCGAGGGCGTGAGGGGATTTTTTCCCTGTTTTCACTGGATCAAGGTCTGATTGGCTATGGGCCTCCAGGGTTTGCAGGTTTTTTGTCCTTCACCTTGGTTATTGCTGCCTACCCCTTCCCATCATGGTTCACTGTACTACTACAGGTATTCATATATTATGTCGGCTTGTACGGCTGATTGTAGTCAGGGAAGTAGGCACAATAATATTTTAAGCTGGTGGCAATGCGTAAAGTGTGCGCTTAGGCGTTTACACTTGGTAAGTTTTGAACAGCATGCAAGTTGGTCAGTCTTTGGTGAAGCGGCTATTGTGATGGGATCGCGCTGGCGGATGTATTCTTAACATACAGGGATCGGTAAGGTAAAGCGGATCCACAGCCATGGGAACTGCTTGGTCAACATTATCCTGCATGTTATAGTTTTTAGCTGTCGTATGTCACTTCAGGGGAGAAAGCGGTCCCACAGTTTATTGGACCTGCTTGGATAAACACCCCGATAGTTTGTACTTTAGATATAAAAGGTATGACATACGTCAGTGGACGGAGGCTAAAGCGGTCTGGCAGTAACATGTAGACCTGTGTTTTTAAATAAACCTTTTATACTCATATTTATGTGCTGCAGCTTTGGAGGATAAAGCAGTCTTATGGTGCACATTGACCTGCTTGGTAGTTGACCTTCAATATTTAGTATGCATACACTGCAGTTTATGGAGTTTTAAGCCGTGTCATAGTTCATTTAGACCGGCTTGGTATACGAATTTATGTTAAAGCGGTTCGTTAGTTGCACCGGAACCCGCTTGGTTGTTTCTCCATTTTTTAATATGTTATAAGGTTAAAGTGGTCTCTTTAAATTTACATCCAGACCTGCTTGGTTTTAAGATACCTCCGGTTTTCTCTGTTATGAGAAAAAGTTTGTTAATTAGTTGCTCATGGACCAATGGGTGTTAAGCTTCAGGATAGCTTGTCATGACCTTCTGTGGAGTGCAGAGGTTGATTCACACCAGCAGATATATATGTTTGGTTCGAATGAGCAAATTAATTTTATGGCCCTAACCAATTATATTTTTTGGTCTTAGGTCTGCAGAAGATTAACGTATGGGTCATAGGCCACTCATATGTATATTGGGCCGAGAAACATCATATGGCCTACGACTGGTCCCTATTTACCAACCCTATAACATTCAGATGGGTTGGAAGGAGGGGATTGTTATGGCATGCTATCATGCCACTTTTGGACAACGAAATCAATCAATTTGGCCCCCCTGACATTCTATTGGTTCATGCAGGCGGTAATGATCTAGGCCATGTCAAATCCTTGGATTTAATTATAGGTATAAGAGAGGATTTGAGAGCGTTACATGCTAGATGGCCTGGGATTAGGATAGGTTGGTCCCACATTATCCCCCGCCTTGCTTGGAGAATGCCCATCGCCCCTCCCGTTATGAAGACCATAATTCGGAAGGTCAATAAGGCCGCAAGTAAAGTGGTCGAAGCTTTAGGTGGGTTTGCTATTGCTCACCCATGGATTACGGTGAGGCACACTCATTTTTTCCGTACAGACGGGGTGCACCTCACAGATGAGGGCATGGAGTGGTTCATTATTCATCTTTATAGGTTTTTAGGTCCCTTAGTTCTTTCTCTGTGTGGCGGGCCAGGTTCCCGTTAAAGGGTCCTGGCTGTGGGTAGGAGAGCAATGCAGTCAGCGGCTGATCGAAGGTGCTACCGTTTAATTGGCCGCACGTCACTGCCCCTTTTGCAGTAACCTGACTCTTGGCCTCTGGGGCGGAGGATATACGGTCGTATATGACAATGTGAGTCCAGAAGGGGGCAGTCACGATGACGCCAAGTTTAGTACCGACCAATCGTAAAGACTTGGGATCCGTAAAGTCTTGGGACAGCGGTATTGCTTCACCTTACGCTGGATTGGTTTAAAGTTTAGTCGTTAGCTGACTGCTTCGCTCTCGTCGCCATTCAGAGTTTTAAAATAAAATTCTTCCACAAAAATAAATACGCCCCTTTTTTGCCAAACTTATATCTTGTGTCCGTGTCGTTATTTTAGATAAGAGGTATTAAGTGTTTAATCATTAAGGTATAAGTGCAAAGATAAAAGGTATTAGCACTGAACATTTTAGTTTAAGTGAAGCCCTAAGCTGAGGGCAATTAAAATTTTGTGCTATATTTCATCAGCACTGCATTAGGAGTTAAACATTTGGTGTCAGCCAGCCTATCACTCCTGGGGGAGTGGTTTCACAGGAGGGCATAAATTACATGGGAGATGGGGGCTGGCTCTCTCTTGTCCTGGATGCCAGATACCTCCCTCCCGCCCGGCATAAGCTGGTTATACTAAATTCAGGCCTTGTCTTAGGTCAAGGCGCTGCGGGTAGGAGAGCAATGCAGTCAGCGGCTGATCGAAGGTGCTACCGTTTAATTGGCCGCACGTCACTGCCCCTTTTGCAGTAACCTGACTCTTGGCCTCTGGGGCGGAGGATATACGGTCGTATATGACAATGTGAGTCCAGAAGGGGGCAGTCACGATGACGCCAAGTTTAGTACCGACCAATCGTAAAGACTTGGGATCCGTAAAGTCTTGGGACAGCGGTATTGCTTCACCTTACGCTGGATTGGTTTAAAGTTTAGTCGTTAGCTGACTGCTTCGCTCTCGTCGCCATTCAGAGTTTTAAAATAAAATTCTTCCACAAAAATAAATACGCCCCTTTTTTGCCAAACTTATATCTTGTGTCCGTGTCGTTATTTTAGATAAGAGGTATTAAGTGTTTAATCATTAAGGTATAAGTGCAAAGATAAAAGGTATTAGCACTGAACATTTTATTGCTTTGTGAGGTTTACATCTTTATGACATCAAATGCTTCACATGAAAAATGCAGTTCATTGTCAAAAATCAGCTATATTAGGAGAGTGAGAATTGTGTTTTAGCATCAATTACACACTAAATATGCTGTCATTGTGTATGTTTAATGGATGTCTTTCAGTTTTAAAGATAGACAGACGGATAGATAGATAGATAGATAGACAGACAGACAGACAGACAGACAGACTGATTTCAACTGGAAGCAGTGCTTACATATTGCTTAATTTTTGGTGGTTATTAAATAGTATGGGTAGGCAAGAAAAGTGCATATATCTTTTATTAGCATAAACTTACCCAAATGCGCTCTTGCATATTTAAGGCATTCAAAGTAATAATATTTCACAGCATTAATACAGTTATGTACTAGACTGGACAATGGTAAGCAGAGCCAGTACTTATATCAACAATGGCCTTATCTGTGTGAAGTTTGTATGTTCTCCCTGTGTTTGCGTGGGTTTCCTCCCACACTCCAAAAAACATACTGTTAGGTTAATTGGCTGCTATCAAAATTGACCCTAGTCTCTCCCTCTCTGTCTGTGTGTGAGTGTGTGTCTATATTAGGGAATTTAGACTGTAAGCTCCAATAGGGTAGGGACTGATGTGAATGGGTTCTCTGTACAGCGCTGCGCTATTAGTGACACTATATAAATAAATGATAATGAGGATGATGATGATATGTGTTTACTATGCCTATACACATAGCCAGCTTTCACACTTGATTGGCAGATTAATGCATCATTATTGCTAAGTTTGATAACAGTTGTCTAATACAGTGACACTGGTAGAGAAAACCACTATAGACATTCACATAAGCAGCTCTCATCATCATCATTTATGGCATAAGACTTCTTTAATTATACTAAGTTTTTGAGCAGGTCTGCATTATACTTAATTATATAAGGGAGATGTACTTTTAGTAAAAAGTAGCTCTCCAATTTCAAAAGTACATCAACGTAGTATTAATACTTAGATTTAAAGATTTTCTGGGATAAATGAAATACATTCCCAGCAGCCATCTCCCTTTGCCTCTATCTTATTGCATATTTTGTCCTAATGTGCTTTCATATTTACATGTCACCATGTTTCCATTGGCTAGTACCTTAAAGTCAGATGTCTGTCAAGCAAACTGACCAGTGACAGAATTGCTTTGTGAGGTTTACATCTTTATGACATCAAATGCTTCACATGAAAAATGCAGTTCATTGTCAAAAATCAGCTATATTAGGAGAGTGAGAATTGTGTTTTAGCATCAATTACACACTAAATATGCTGTCATTGTGTATGTTTAATGGATGTCTTTCAGTTTTAAAGATAGACAGACCGATAGATAGATAGAAAGATAGAAAGATAGATAGATAGAAAGATAGATAGACAGACAGACTGATTTCAACTGGAAGCAGTGCTTACATATTGCTTAATTTTTGGTGGTTATTAAATAGTATGGGTAGGCAAGAAAAGTGCATATATCTTTTATTAGCATAAACTTACCCAAATGCGCTCTTGCATATTTAAGGCATTCAAAGTAATAATATTTCACAGCATTAATACAGTTATGTACTAGACTGGACAATGGTAAGCAGAGCCAGTACTTATATCAACAATGGCCTTATCTGTGTGAAGTTTGTATGTTCTCCCTGTGTTTGCGTGGGTTTCCTCCGGGTGCTGTGGTTTCCTCCCACACTCCAAAAAACATACTGTTAGGTTAATTGGCTGCTATCAAAATTGACCCTAGTCTCTCCCTCTCTGTCTGTGTGTGAGTGTGTGTCTATATTAGGGAATTTAGACTGTAAGCTCCAATAGGGTAGGGACTGATGTGAATGGGTTCTCTGTACAGCGCTGCGCTATTAGTGACACTATATAAATAAATGATAATGAGGATGATGATGTGATAAAGAGTGCATAAATAATATATTATTTATGCTTAATTTTATAATATATAACAGAGATTCAGTCACAGTTGAATTAGCACACTAGCTTTGCACAAAATTAGCCATTCTGCCCCCCACCTGTGATTGTGGGTGGTAACTAAATACTTAAACAGGTTTTCAGCATTTTGTCTGTAATTAGCAAATGAAAGCCTATAGCCAGCTTCCAGACTGCGCCCACAAGAGGTGTTTAGTAGACAAAGAAATTAGCCTGGACACTTTCACTCCATGCTGGATTTCGGACTGATAGGTAATGTAGCTCCTAGGTGAACAGGCCTACTTAGGCCCTGACTAGTATGGAGTGTGCATGACATGAAAGGTGAGTGTGAGCATGTTATAATGTGTTGTTGAATGGAGGACATAAGATTGAATGATTATTTGTTGTAAGTGATATGAAAGTTTAAGTGAGAATGAAAGTTTGAATTGATTGGATTGATATGGACAGAGTTATATGGACAGAGTTACATAAATGCATGCCTGGTTGGGATAAATGAAAGCATTTGTGTTTATACATAGTTAATGCTGTGCTGTGACTTGTGGAGTGCTGTACTATACATAGTCTGGATCCTGGTTGGGATAAATGATAGCATTTGTGTTTGGATCGATTTGTTAGGCTTTGGGAATGGAGACGTTTGTGCTATGTGTGAAATATCAGGTGTTAAAATTGGCCAGTGGACATTGTGCGTTTACTGCTGATTATAGAGCTATTTGTGGTGGATTGGCTAAATACTGCTTGTAATGAGTAATGGGTCTGTACTGAGTTCACATTGTTTAGTAACTGTAATTGTTTAGTAGGCCTTGTGGGCCTACAAGCATGGCAAGTCAGCCATTTTGGATGGTGACTACATTGCATAGAAAGTGATGGATTAGGAAGTGATCAGATTGTGGTTAAGTGATCAGATTGTTAGATATGCATAGAAAGTGCAGGTTATGTTGGTTTATGCATAGAAAGTGTAGTAGTTTGAACTGGTTGAAACCATGTGCTTGAAAATGGCCGCTAGACTTTAAGTGAGGTATGTTTGTGGTCTGTATGGATTCTCCCCTCCCCCTTCACTACACAATGCACACACACACACACCTTTAGACAATAGTTAGTCAAAATACACACAATTACATATATATCTATATTACAGGCAATAAGTATGATATATATTGCACTAAAGCTATATTGTGTGTACAATATTGTTACGCTGTTTATTGTTCTATAATATAATACAACACACTTTAAACAAATCCTATATCTTGTCGTGATTATTCTTGAAACTTGTCGATATAAAGAAATATAAAAATGATATTTCATGGGTTAATTCAGAAATACCTTTTGCGAGGAGTTGTTAACGGTATTAAATGGTCATACATATATTTGCCAGTATATTAAGGAGATTGTAACCCAAAAAGGAGAAAAGGAAAATACTTTCCCAATGGCGAGCGCCAGCCCGAACTGTGTTTTTTTTTATAATTTTCGTGAAGATATAGGGGTGAAATTACTGTTATATTGTAAACTTTTTTTTTTTGTTTGATAGAGGGGCGGGAACGAAGGTGGTAATATTTGTGTGATATTACCGTACGCCTTTTCTAGAAAGCGGTTTTGACAAGTAACATTGTTTCATCTGTGTCCTGAAAGATATATAATTAATTACAGCGAATCTAGATTATGATTTTTAATTTTTAATTTTCATAATGTGTTGGCAAATAGACGTTTAATAACGGGAGTTGTATGTATCTGTTGAACAATTCTGTATTTTTAGGTGTACTAAGATGGCTATTGCTTTGTCTTCACTTATAATACAGTGTAGTTGGAAGGACTTGTGTTTACTTAGCGGTTATATTTATAGTTTAAATCTGATTCTGTGGACTGGGGGGACAGATACTCAGGAGAAAATTCTTCCTTTTTTAATCCCCAGAATCAAATTTAGTTATAACTTCTCCTGTGGAAATTTATATTTTAATTAGGACTTTTTGCATAACCAAATTTGCAAGTTATGTGATAATTAGGGATCATTTTAATCACATAATAATTACACCTTGTCTACAGAATAGGTTTGGAGAGGTAGTTTTGGATACTTGGCGGTTTTTGTCAAGGGGTGTGTGATATCTGGGTAATATAGAACCCTGTCAAACAAAAGAATTACGGGAGTAGCGCTCACGGATTCTTAGCAGAAACGCATAAGCGTGAAAGCTGGGACACCCTGTCCTGTATTGTAGTGGTAGGAGGTGATTGTTTGGAAGATTGTGTAGAAAGATGTCTCTAAAGTACAACGGAGATGTCACGGGTGCGTATTATTCGACGTGACGAAAATAGCGAAAAAGGCGCAAATTGTATTATACGCCGATAGTTACTTTGGGTTGATACAATATTTTTATGTTATATGGATAGTTAATCCATAGAGGCATTCCGATATGTAACTTCTGTAGAAACACGCCTTTGTCAGTTGTTTAGTGGGTACGGCTACGGCGACACTTAAATTATGAGCGGATCATGCGCAATGGATTCCCAGTAAAGCCATTATTAGCGATTTTGGCTGGGTGCAACCAGATCTGCAAAACGAATTTACCAATCATTATACGATTGAGAACAGCATTTCCACTCAGTAGACAGGGGGATACTCACACAAATTATTAACACACAAGTCTATAACATGGAACATATGGATTTTATTTTTTTAATTACTTTGGAAACTCGCAAAGTGTGGTATGTTTAACCTGTGTGTTTAACCCTGCTAAAACGTATAGTGATCACCAGTAGTAAGCTTATAATCAGGTTATGTATTGATAAGCTAGGTGTAATTACGTGGACCGTATCACAGGTCGCGGCAGGTAAAATATGAATATTTATATTATTCAAGATGCCACAGATGTAGTATGTCTAAATCAAGGTTTTTTAGTAAAGCAGGCCACAGGTAGGTATGTACATGGCTGCAAAAGACTTGATTTTAGATGGTAAAAAAAATATTACATTATAAATTCTGAGAAATAAGGTATTATATGTACTCAGAGCATTGAACACTTAATTGCCCTGGTAACATAAGTAATAGGGAATAATAAGTAAAATTTGGGTTTTGTCATTGGAGATAGTTGAATGTATGCAAGGAGACGTCCTTGCTGTTATGTCAACAAATGAAAATTGATTTAGCCCTTGCAATGTCTCAGATATATATGCATTTGTTTTAAAACTGTATATGAGGACATATGGGATAATAGAGAGGTGGTATTTAAAACCCTACTCATTTTAAAAACCCAGGTATATACAGGTAATTTATAATGGTATATTGTAAAGAACCAATAATATTGGTAACAGACACACTACCTAGTGGTTACAACTTACAAATATATATTGCAGCCCCTTCATCAGAGTTTGTACTCTGGAAATGGGCGGGATAAAATATAGATTTGATAATTTTACATGTCATTATTTTGGAGGTGTTTGGCAACATGTAGCATTAGAATTAATGAAACCCCTGGATAATGGTAATGTGTTTTATTGCCTAGGGATAAAAAGGTGGATCCTAATGCACAGTGGTATATGCCACTCAAAAATGTGACATGAAATTTCCACTTATGTAAGGTTACACAGCATCTGATAAATGCCATCAGAACTGTTATATCATTACATAAGGACTAGGTAGGAAAAAACACAATTGTATGTAGACATGGTAAACTAGAGTCAAGGAGAAACCCAGGGCATGAATATTAGTGCTTGTTGATGACAGACACAAATTTCTAAAGTTTGTGTTCATAAATACCCATAAAACCGAGTTAAATAAAATAAACCCCAGTGAGTAGTAGTTTTATTCACCAGGATCAGGGGGACTGATAAAACAAAATGGTGGTTTAGTGATTTTGTTGCATTAATCTTTGCTGGCCAGTAGGGGCAATAATGTGCCTAAATCAGTTTTCTTTCTTAGAGAGAGAACATCAGTAGTGGATATACAGATCCGTTACCCAGCAAAGATGGTTATGTACAAAATGTCTAATGCTTTTAAGTGTTTAAAGAGGTTCTTTAGAGGGACATTGCCATCACCAATATACTAAATGGGTAAATCTCTAAACATCGTGTGTCCTTGGAGATATGATTAGGTAAGATGACGTTATGTGACATAAATGTATTATGTATACTCACATTTCTTTCTGTCTCCACAGGTTACTAAGAACAGGATTCCTTTGTTTCTCCTTCCCAACTGATACATAGATCATTGGAAATGAGAAAAAGGGGGATAATGGTAATGCTAAGAAAGGTATAAAAATTTGAGTTTCCCAGGTACATGGAAACTTTGAAGGAATTTTTATGGTATTGTAATAAGATAAGTCAGTCTACAGATCCCTGGCGCCACCTAGTGGTCAAAAATATGTGAAGTTTGGTCCATAATACTCGCAAAGGACAGAAAAATGTTTGTTTTTTTCAAGTCCATAATGATGGTAACACCTGGAATGAAATTCGTAAGTCATCAGAGGGGACGGGATAGGATTCTTACCATGCTCGGAAGGGAGAATTCCCAGAAGAGTATTTTTGTTTTTCTTCCCATATTAGGAACCAAGAAGTGGACAGCTGCAGAGGATATCGAAATGCTACAAGTGGACCGGACGCAGGAACGACAGATGGGTAGGAAAAAGTAAAAATTTCAAAACAACTGATATTTTTATTTTCTTTCCTACAAGATGGATGAGAATTAAGACGGTGCCCAGCTGTAGCAGATGATATCCCTGACAGATGACACGAGATCCTGAGATGGTCGTTAAGGACACAGAATGGCAGGACTTGGACACAGAAGAGATCCAAACCAGATGTCAAAGATGACTGTACCCCACAAGACTTCCCCCCCATCGTACTTGGCGAAGATGATGACATCATGAAGAGACACCAAAGATGGAACAACCTTCGGATCTTAGATTTAATTGTTGAGGGATAATTTATTGGGGAGTACCTTGACATGTGTTGATTTTTTCTCCTAAGACAAGGTTTTTTCATCAGACATGGCAACGTAGGAGATCCATTAGCGTCTTCCCCCATTCTTTCTTGATATTTGTGCTAAAAATTGCCTTACCATAATTAATTCCAAACTCAAATATATATATTAATATGTAGCCTTATTGACCACCTGTTCACACACACTCATACATGTTACATACAATCACTAGGAACACTAGGGACACTGATAAGAGATGACAACAGATATCTGTCAGTCTAACTGTAATGACAGAAAACTGACATCAGGGGGAATGATAAAGAGTGCATAAATAATATATTATTTATGCTTAATTTTATAATATATAACAGAGATTCAGTCACAGTTGAATTAGCACACTAGCTTTGCACAAAATTAGCCATTCTGCCCCCCACCTGTGATTGTGGGTGGTAACTAAATACTTAAACAGGTTTTCAGCATTTTGTCTGTAATTAGCAAATGAAAGCCTATAGCCAGCTTCCAGACTGCGCCCACAAGAGGTGTTTAGTAGACAAAGAAATTAGCCTGGACACTTTCACTCCATGCTGGATTTCGGACTGATAGGTAATGTAGCTCCTAGGTGAACAGGCCTACTTAGGCCCTGACTAGTATGGAGTGTGCATGACATGAAAGGTGAGTGTGAGCATGTTATAATGTGTTGTTGAATGGAGGACATAAGATTGAATGATTATTTGTTGTAAGTGATATGAAAGTTTAAGTGAGAATGAAAGTTTGAATTGATTGGATTGATATGGACAGAGTTATATGGACAGAGTTACATAAATGCATGCCTGGTTGGGATAAATGAAAGCATTTGTGTTTATACATAGTTAATGCTGTGCTGTGACTTGTGGAGTGCTGTACTATACATAGTCTGGATCCTGGTTGGGATAAATGATAGCATTTGTGTTTGGATCGATTTGTTAGGCT